>NW_020327250.1:0-46427 GCF_001858045.2 Oreochromis niloticus | reverse complement strand
AATCATTGAATCAAAGTGTTTTGAGCAGTTTAAAGCCAGTGATGCTCACTTAAAAATTACTTTTACATACACTGAACTCAAAAAAACATAATTAGTGGCGAGATCTGTTAGAAAGAATAAGAAAAGATTGTACATGATCATTAAATGTACTTAAGTTTCTCAAAGATTGTTTGTGTGAACCTTAATCACCCATATTAGCAAATGGAGTTTGTTGACATATAATTCCACTGTACCTCCACCCACCTTCAAGCTGACCAGTGGTGTAATCAACCTGACTACCAAACATGTCTGCATGGTCACCAGAATCTTGTTTTCACAAAGGAAATTCTAATTGGGTCTAAGCAGATAAGATGAACCTAAATCTAATTAATGTCATTGGACCCCACTTGGATGTTCAGTTTTCAGTGAAGAGAAACACAAGTTAAAGTTAAAAGCATTTTTTTATTCATTATGAAGCCATGTTATGAATATAATGACAACTTAAAACATATCAGGCAAATACATGTTTCCATATATGTTAACAAAAAGGTTTGCTCTGGAGGCTATAGCATAACTGCCTTCTGTTTGTGCTTGGAGTGTACTTCATTTCATCCTGGAGGTGGTCGTTTAGTTGTTCTTTCATACTATAAAAATGTTTACAAGGTTTTTCACATCTGTTTCCAGTGTTTCTACATCAAAATCTTTTGTAAAAACTTTTTTTGTAAGGGAGAAATTCACATATATATCAGATTTGGTCTTTTTGTTTTGCTTCCTGTTGTCTGCTCCTTCAACTGATAACACAGGACAACAAGGATTTTGCTAGTGTGAATAAAACATGTTATTTACATGAAATCCAGTGCACTGATTCAGAATCTGAAGTCAAAATTCACCTAGGATGTCTAGATCTTAAGTTATAGGCCAAGGACAGTTTGGCAACTACGTGGTAGATGAGCCTGCGTACTGATGCATGGCAACATTATATTGCTGCACATTACCTGCATCATGGTTTCCACTGCCTGGTTTGTAACACATCATGGCAGCAGCATGTTCTGCAGCATCTGGGCACATCTGAGCAGGTTGGTGAGCTGATGTCAGCTGTCGCTAAGCCTATATATATTGCGAGATGGGCCAAGCGCAAGTTTATAGTTGACAGTACTGTTTTTCATATTTTGCTAGTCTGTTTTATCCTAAAGATGAGTAGGCAGAGCTGTGTAAACCATCCATACAATTTATGCTATATTTGTGGTAAATACACCCCATGCAATCAGCGCAAAACCTGACGAAGAGAGTGACAGTTGCTTACAAGTATTATTTCGAGTGTAAAGTTGGAGATCAAGACAAAAGCTGGGCACTTTAAAGCTGCTGCACTGTGTGCTACTCTGGCCTCACACAGTAGCTCAATGGCAAGAGGAAGGGAACGTCGTTTGCTGTGCCTATGATTTGGCGTGAACCGAGATCATCACGTGGACTGCTATTTCTGCATGACTAATGTTGCTGGATTTTCAAAAAAGAACAAGTCAAAATTGTTTATCCTGAAGTCTACTCTGAAGCCAGTGCCATATGACGCTGAAAATACAGTACCAATTCCGCCTGCATCTTTTGCTTCTGAAAGTGATAGTTCTGATGCGAATCATGAGGATGATGCTGCTGTTGACGCATGTTATGAAACAGAATCTGATCAGGGTAAGCCCCACTTGCTGAGCCAATCTGATTCAGATGATCTAATGAGAGACTTGTCTTTATCAAAAGAGAAGTCTGAATTGTTAGCCTCCAGATTACAGGAATGGAATTTACTACAGAAAGGCACTACAACTTCACACTTTCGTGATTGTCATGCAAAATTTGGGTGATGTGAGTGATGAACATGGAGAATGATTCCACCAGGATATTGCCACCATGGAAACAAGATATCAAGGCCACTTCAACCCCCACATGATGGGTGACTACTGCTGGTTTCTGCAGCAGTCACAGCAGACACTCACAAGCGCAAAAGCAAGTGCCTAAAGCACTTTTAACAGTGTATGTGCATTGCATAAACACTCAAATTAACTTTTTATTTACACGTTTGTTAATGTTAACAAGTTTTTGTAATCTCTCACAGTTTGAAGCAAATTTATATATTTACAGTGTCTGTATAACGAATACAGCTTAAACACATCTGTTTAGACAGATCATCCATCCATCCATCCATTCGCTTCCGCTTATCCTTTTGGTTCATGTGTAATATGTTGTTTTCTTGACATGCTTTTACACTTCCTTTATGTTTTATTTGTTTTGTTTGACATGCTTTTATATTCCCATGTGAAGCACTTTGTAATAGCTTCTTGTCTTAACGGAGTTCGAAATAGCAGGAAGTTAGCTCGCTAGCTTCCATCTAAATAAAATATAGCATGTCCTGACTGAGGGATTTTGGAAACAAATTCAAACGTACGGCTCTGCTATCACTTCCAACATAAATGAAGACAGAAAACTAAACAGCAGTGACGTTTGTAGGGTTACTGAAGTTTGGCTAGCTGGTATATAACGATGTGCTACGTGACCGCTAGCGACACAGCTATGTAATATAAACACGCTAACTTTTTTCCACTCGATAAAAGTTGACATGAGGATTCTCGGTGGTCAGGAAAAAATGTAATCGCATGGCAGGATGCTGTAAACGGACCAAACTTCAGCCAAGAGAACAACTGAGGTAATCCATCCACAATACAAAGTTGGTCATGCGGTCAAGTGAGCCCTCACTTGCGAAGTCACAGTCAAGCTAGCCGCCCCGTCAGCCGCACCTAAAATGTGGTTGCACTACTCTTACGCATATTACGGTATGGATGCCGATTGGCTTAGAAACGTGTCCTGACACTATTTAACTTCACAATCCACTCCGTTTTGGTTCATCTCACTTTCCCCCTTGTGATCCACAGCCAAGAATACTGTACGAATCAGAGAAAATTAACAATAGAATTTGCCCAATATACAGTACTGTACTTTAATAACTTCAACTTTGACCTCAGATTACAGGAAAACTGTAAGAGTGCCGCAGATATCTCACTGGATTCTGACTGTAGGCCATCTCAACTCTTCACCCTGTCATCCACAGACAAATTTACTGTACGTTTTTTGAGAAAATTGATTTTAAATTTCCTCTATTTACTCTACTGTACTATATAGATTCCCAACTTTGACCTCAGATTACAGGAAAACTGTAAGAGGTGCCGCAGATATTCCACTGGATTCTGACACTAGGCAACCCCACTCTAACCCTGTGATCCACAGACAAATTTACTGTACGGTTTTCAGAAAATTGATATTAAACTTTGCTCAATTTACTCAACTGTACTCTATATATTCCCATCTTGACCTCAGATTACAGGAAAACTGTAAGAGGTGCCGCAGATATCTCACTGGATTCTGAATCTAGGCAACCCCACTTTTCACTCTGTGATCCACAGACAAATTTACTGTACGGTTTTGACAAAATTGATAGTGAAAATTTTCCATTTTGCTTGACTGTACTCTATATATTCCCAACTTTGACCTCAGATTACAGGAAAACTGTAAGAGGTGCCGCAGATATTCCACTGGATTCTGACTCTAGACATCTCCACTCTTCACCCTGTGATCCACAGACAAATTTACTGTACGGTTTTTCAGAAAATTGGTATTAACTTTGGTCTATATCCTCTACTGTACTGTACATTTTCCCAATTTTGACCTTGAATTACAGGAAAACTGTAAGAGGTGCCGCAGATATTCCACTGGATTCTGACTCTGGGCAACCCCCACTCTTAACCCTGTGATCCACAGACAAATTTACTGTACGGTTTTTGAGAAAATTGATAGTGAAAATTTTCCATTTTGCTTGACTGTACTCTATATATTCCCAACTTGACCTCAGATTACAGGAAAACTGTAAGAGGTGCCGCAGATATTCCACTGGATTCTGACTCTGGGCAACCCCCACTCTTCACCCTGTGATCCACAGACAAATTTACTGTACGGTTTTTGAGATTGCTGTGTTAACAGAGTATGACAGAGGCTAAGAAAATATATTGCCTACAATAATATCAAATTTAAACAAGAAATTACAAAATTTCCACATTTGCTGTCATTGCTGTGTGTTCAGTAGAGCATTACTTAGTCATAAAAAATACATATCATGAAATATCATCAGTAAAAGAAATACTCTCACTATGTAAGACATGTTAGCAAATTCAGTTAATAAATATTGTATCAAATCTATACAGATGTTTAAAGGCATAATGCAAAGCATGTTTGTTTCTTATGGCTTACAAATGTGTTTGCCTTTAACATAATTTACATTTCATTTATACAGTTTCACAGACGAAACAATAAATAAGTTTCCTGAACTGTTCTTCATGGCCAAGATTTTGAATCCTTTTGAGGGTGATGCATTATCCATGAAGGTGGGCAATTTGTTCATTGATCTCTGACCCTCGCTGACTCTGACGCCTCCTAATTCTGCTTCCAGCCTTGATGATTAATTTGTTCTTCCTTTGGCATCCCTGTCACTGATGCTGTCACCAGTTGTCCACCAGTCTAATCTGCAATTCCGGTGAACCCAGAATTACCTGTATATTTGTAATGTTTCCAAAAATATACACTATATGTTGGCATTGTCCCACTTTTTTTCCTTTACAAGTAATAATCTCTATGGTTTTAATGACAATTCATATACAGATTGTGGAGGACTTTTATTCAACACTAAAAATAGTTCCTCATCAGCAGACTGTAGTACAATTTCAGCCCACCGTTAATAAACCCATCCAATGCAGCGTTATCAGAGAAATTATGCAAATGATATGTTTTTATGTACTGGTAATCTATTTATCATTTATCATGATCCTGCTCTGATGATTATTTTCTTACCCTTCTGTAATTTTAACAGATAAAGGATGTTGAACATTAAGCTCCAAACAGGATGAATGAGGAAGACCACAGAAGAGAATCATGGATGTAGTGAAAGAATACATGCAGATGGTTTTTTCATGGTCGAGGAGCATCTTCTGATACTATTTTAACACTAGGTTTACTAAACCTGCGCAAATTTGCGTGAGAAAAACTTCCCTAAACCCAACACCCCCTAGAATTACTGGGTTTTTTATTTTCTGGTGCAAGTCCTGAGGTGTTAATCACCCCTGCTGAGATTTTCACAGGTCGTCAGCTCGTTTCTCCTCCAGCTTTTGTTGTGCAAACCACCCATTATCCTCGAGGCCTGGCACATTTGCATTTGCTCACTCAGAGTTGCTCAGATCCAAGTCAGGCCAAACCTCTGTGTTACAACTTTCCGAAATGCCTGCCGTACTGACCTGCAAATATAAAAGACACACATTCACACCTTCCTTGACTCTTAGCCCAGATCTTCCATTGTTCCATTGTCACTGTGTATGTGAAGAAGTGGCATTACTTGACTACAGCACAGTGCTGTGCATAAAAGCAGACCGATCCAGGCGGGAGAATCATTTCTTGTTTGCATTTTTGAGAACACACATCAGGATGGCCTCCATATCACTGCCACGCTGGAAGAACCTCTCTGCGCAACAGGCTTTGGCCTTGCTTCAGGAAATGGACGAAGCAGATTCTGATGGAGGAGAGGTTTCATTTGTCCAGCAGGCCACTGACGCCTCCTCAGAAGAATCTGAAAAGGAGACGGAACAAGAACCCAACATGCCTCCACGGAAGAGGCCCCGTGGTACTGGGAAGCCCAGCCAGAGCCACACGGCAAAAGACGGCACTGGGTAGAGGAGGACATTGGAATGCCCAGTGCAGAAGCAAATCGTCCGTGCTTCACTGCGCAAGCTGGACCCACAGAGTCTGCTAAGGTTTGTCACTGCCATAGTAGATATGATATTTATATAAACCCATTTAGAGTGAGGTTCATGTAAATTTACCATTTTCTATTTGTTTATCTTCCGACAACGTAAGATTACAAGTGTGCTCCAAAGCTTCCTTTACATTTAAAAGTGGGAATGCTGCAGACCATCAGAGAGTGCTCGGCACATCAAGCCCGCAGAACAGAGCCGGACCGGAGTAATTCTAGTGCAATGCCTTTTATTAGAACATAAGCATTTAAATGGAGTAATTGTATTTGAATTAGTTAAATATGAGTGGGCAACTCAGACCATGACAAGAGTGCATTTGCTCTAAGAAATTAATACAAAAATTTAGACATGTTGTTGTCATTATTTTAGTCTTCAATTTTATGTGTTTTTTCTCTAAGATAGTATCAGAAGATGCTCCTCAACCATGAAAAAAACCATCTGCATGTATTCTTTCACTACATCCATGATTCTCTTCTGTGGTCTTCCTCATTCATCCTGTTTGGAGCTTAATGTTCAACATCCTTTATCTGTTAAATTACAGAAGGGTAAGAAAATAATCATCAGAGCAGGAATCATGATAAATGATAAATAGATTACCAGTACATAAAAACATATCATTTGCATAATTTCTCTGATAACGCTGCATTGGATGGGTTTATTAACGGTGGGCTGAAATTGTACTACAGTCTGCTGATGAGGAATATTTTTAGTGTTGAATAAAAAGTCCTCCACAATCTGTATATGAATTGTCATTAAAACCATAGAGATTATTACTTGTAAAGGAAAAAAAGTGGGACAATGCCAACATATAGTGTATATTTTGGAAACATTACAAATATACAGGTAATTCTGGGTTCACCGGAATTGCAGATTAGACTGGTGGACAACTGGTGACAGCATCAGTGACAGGGATGCCAAAAGGAAGAACAAATTAATCATCAAGGCTGGAAGCAGAATTAGGAGGCGTCAGAGTCAGCGAGGGTCAGAGATCAATGAACAAATTGCCCACCTTCATGGATAATGCATCACCCTCAAAAGGATTCAAAATCTTGGCCATGAAGAACAGTTCAGGAAACTTATTTTATTGTTTCGTCTGTGAAACTGTATAAATGAAATGTAAATTATGTTAAAGGCAAACACATTTGTAAGCCATAAGAAACAAACATGCTTTGCATTATGCCTTTAAACATCTGTATAGATTTGATACAATATTTATTAACTGAATTTGCTAACATGTCTTACATAGTGAGAGTATTTCTTTTACTGATGATATTTCAATGATATGTATTTTTTATGACTAAGTAATGCTCTACTGAACACACAGCAATGACAGCAAATGTGGAAATTTTGTAATTTCTTGTTTAAATTTGATATTATTGTAGGCAGTATATTTTCTTAGCCTCTGTCATACTCTGTTAACACAGCAATCTCAAAAACCGTACAGTAAATTTGTCTGTGGATGACAGGGTGAAGAGTGGAGATGGCCTAGAGTCAGAATCCAGTGGAATATCTGCGGCACCTCTTACAGTTTTCCTGTAATCTGAGGTCAAAGATGGGAATATATAGAGTACAGTTGAGTAAATTGAGCAAAATTTAATATCAAGTTTCTCAAAAACCGTACAGTATATTTTTCTGTGGATCACAGAGTGAAGAGTGGGGGTTGCCTAGAGTCAGAATCCAGTGGAATATCTGCGGCACCTCTTACAGTTTTCCTGTAATCTGAGGTCAAAGTTGGGAATCTATAGAGTACAGTTGAGTAAATTGAGCAAAATTTAATATCAATTTTCTCAAAAACCGTACAGTACATTGTCTGTGGATCACAGGGTGAAGAGAGTAGATGGCCTAGAGTCAGAATCCAGTGAGATATCTGTGGCACCTCTTACAGTTTTCCTGTAATCTGAGGTCAAAGTTGGGAATATATAGAGTACAGTTGAGTAAATTGAGCAAAATTTAATATCAATTTTCTCAAAAACCGTACAGTACATTTGTCTGTGGATCACAGGGTGAAGAGAGTAGATGGCCTAGAGTCAGAATCCAGTGAGATATCTGTGGCACCTCTTACAGTTTTCCTGTAATCTGTGGTCAAAGATGGGAATATATAGAGTACAGTAGAGTAAATTGAGCAAAATTTAATATCAATTTTCTCAAAAACCGTACAGTAAATTTGTCTGTGGATCACAGGGTGAAGAGTGGGGGTTGCCCAGAGTCAGAATCCAGTGGAATATCTGCGGCACCTCTTACAGTTTTCCTGTAATCTGAGGTCAAAGATGGGAATATATTGAGTACAGTAGAGTAAATTGTGCAAAGTTTAATATCAATTTTCTCAAAAACCGTACAGTAAATTTGTCTGTGGATGACAGGGTGAAGAGTTGAGATGGCCTACAGTCAGAATCCAGTGAGATATCTGCGGCACCTCTTACAGTTTTCCTGTAATCTGAGGTCAAAGTTGAAGTTATTAAAAGTACAGTACTGTATATTGGGCAAATTCTATTGTTAATTTTCTCTGATTCGTACAGTAATCTTGGCTGTGGATCACAAGGGGGAAAGTGGAGATGAACCAAAACGGAGTGGATTGTGAAGTTAAATAGTGTCAGGACACGTTTCTAAGCCAATCGGCATCCATACCGTAATATGCGTAAGAGTAGTGCAACCACATTTTAGGTGCGGCTGACGGGGCGGCTAGCTTGACTGTGACTTCGCAAGTGAGGGCTCACTTGACCGCAGTCTGCTGCATGGGCTGGGCTGTAGTTACTACAGATATACGTACAGATATTACGTATCGGTATCGGTCAGATACTGACCTAAATTACTGGATCGGATATCGGCGAGAAATAAAAAAAATGTAATCCAATCCATTAAATATAAAAAAAAACACCTCACAAAACTTGCGACACAGCGTAACTCGGCTCATAACCATAGCATGTCAGAGCAGTGTGCTCACGTGATAGAGCGGCTGTGTGTATTTGTAGCCTCGCTACCAAACCAGCATTTCATCTCCGAGAAAGTTATCCCAGAGAGAAGTAAAGCAAGTGTGTAAGTTCATCTCTGAATGTTTGTAAAGCATTCCCATGTTAAGCTTAACAACCGATATATGGAGCGACTGCCTCTCTCTCTCCCTCTCCTGCTGCTACTTCAATCTTGAAACTGCTTAATGATCAGCTGATCGGCTTTTCTGTTGCGAGTCCGTCTCTCTTCTTTGTTTTTGGTCCACATTGCACCAGAAAGAGGAAACCAGCGGCGGAACAACAGCAGCACCTTTAAGCTTGATAAGCTGTTGTTAGAATTTATTTAATATTACTTTCTACACCAGGATCCTTTTCTACGTAGCTGACGGCTGGTAACTGTGCAGGGCGGGTCTAGCAAAGTTTAGCCAGGGGGGCCGATAGGGCATGAACAGGGAAAAGGGGGGCACAAAGACATACTTTTCTTTCTTATTCTCATTTAAAATATCTAGCTTTTAATAAATAATTATCTGAATCTCACACCCAAAGTTTTAATCTGATGTAAATGTATAGAAGTCCATTACTGTATATTAGAGATGGACCGATCCGATATTAGGTATCGGTATCGGTCCGATACTGACGTAAATTACTGGATCGGATATCGGCGAGAAATAAAAAATGTAATCCGATCCATTAAATATCAAAAAAGCACCTCACAAAACTTGCCACACGGCGTAACTCGGCTCATAACCGTAGCACGTTGGAGCAGTATGCGTCACGTGATAGAGCGGCTGTGTGTATTCCCAGATAGCAAGGAAACATTGAAACAATGTTGAGTCAATATCAGGCGACGTCATTGAAGCAACGTTGAAGTGTGACGTTGACCCAACATCACTCTTGCACCCATTTTTAACGTTGAAACAACGTCAGGTTTTGATGTTGAATCAATGGTGAAACCTGACATTGATTCGACGTTATATTTTCTAACACTGTTGACATTGAAACAATGTCAGATTCTGATATTGAAACACTGTTGAGCTATGGTATTGATTTTCCACCTCTTTCGCACAGTTGCTTTTTATTGAAAAAAAAAAAACAAAAAAGGTCAATAGACATGTATCATTTGCAAAATACTTTATTAAAAGACAAAGTTTCCTATTTACATTTCTATGTTTCACGTCACTTTTTATTATTTACTCCGGGATGGGGATGGATGATGTGCGTCCTGCGCGCCACCCGTACGATCTGGAGCATATCTGAGCCATTTCTGGACTGCTTGAGCAAAGACCAACTCAGACATAGAGTTCGCCCCTAACTGCTGCGCCAGGCCATCTAGGACAAAAATAGACACACACACAAAAAAACAAAGACAAAAAAAAGGGAATTAGAGCACATGAATAAGCTCTTGTTAATTGTCTTCAGCAGGGAGAAAGTATGTAAACTCCTAGGCTGATAAACATGAAAGTCACCAGGCGGAAATCAGCAAACTGCTGCATTTGATTCCCAAAGAGCTATAAGCTGAAAATGTGATATGTCTTAGCATGGTGTGCTGTGTATCCTTTAAAAAAAAAAAGAAGAAAACATGGGGTCCTCGGGCTGTACAAAGTGTACAACCCGAGGACAAAACAAGCCGAAGACCAAAGACTCCATCTCCAGATTAACCGGACATGAAAGTCTTGTTATTAAGAAAGACAAAGTAATATAGCAAAAACCAGACATAGGAAATGTGAAACGCACCCAGCACATCAATTGATCCCTTTATTGTTCACTTTAGGCTCATAAAACTACAATTAACAGTAAAACTTACCAAATATGCATCTGCACAGCGCTGTCTCTTTAAATGCCCTTTTTTGCTTTGTCTGGTCCTTGGTTTTTTCCCTGCCCAGTTGAGTACAGAGGCCAGCTCCTTTGTAATGGCATAAACCATTACACGGCAGACTCGCACCTCCAGTGTGGTCCAGCAGCACCAATCAACGCAAAGCGTCTCACCTATAGACACATTTTATGAGATGGATTTAGCGTGTCTCATGTCTTAAATGTGTATGCAAGTGCTTGTGTGTTTACTTCATGTAATTGATGATAGAAACATGTCATTTAGTTTTCCCTAAAGCCTGATTTTCAAGTCATACAAAGAATAAACCAAAGTATTGGCAGTACAATGTATTTCTATTCCCTTTTGTTGGATATTCATTTGTTAGTTCTTGTAACTGCTAAAAGTGTTTACTAGTTTTTGCCTGTCACATATATTTGTTATACCATGTAAACTGTGAAATTCCAAGATTTTCAAACTTGCCTTGTAATAGTGGCCTCACAGAGTCTCTGGAATCTACAGAAAAAAAAATCACAACAAGATGACATTCAGGAGTATAAATTGTTTTTTTTTTTTTTAAATAAGAGTACAATGACATTGTGATGCAGCTTTAAAACTTTTTTAAAAGCATACCATCTATAGGGAAGACATCAGACTCTGCATGCTGGCGAGATCGCAAAGCTGTGTCGTTTGTGCCGGAGTGGCGAAAGGTGCCGGAAGCTGGGTGTGGCATTATGATGGTTGCTATCAGTGGTCTGGGGGGCAGACTGGAGTGATGAGGGCTGTTTAGAAAAAGATAATTTTTTAAGTATTTAAGAATACAGACAACTTGTCAAAAAAGTTTCCTCGTGTCAGACACAGATATGTACACAGACACTAGACAGTATTTTATTACCTGGTATTTTCACTCGAGGGGCCTGGGGAAACCGTTTTTTTGTAGGCTGCTCATCCTCTGAGTCCGTATATGTGTACAGGGGATTTGGTCTAAAGAAAAGAAATTAAAAACGGTCTTAAGTAATTGTAAATATGCTTTTGGCATATTGTTTCCTAAAGTTAGTTTGATTTCTAACAACACACACAGGAAACAGACGTGCAAGAAGGTACAGTTTACAATGAATTTTTGAAGTGCACAAGTGTACACGGCTTTGCATTTTTAAAAAGTTTACAAACTTCCACTTTTTGGACTATATTATGTGGTGATATTGCAGTATGCAAGCACCACAGATATGTATAAAAGACAAGATCATAAATTCTTAACAATCAAAGATATGTTTGTGAATAAAAAGGTTTTACTTGTGCTTTCTTTTAAGACTGGTCCGGGTTTTCTTTTTCGGACTGAAGGTCAGATCACAGTGTTCACGTAGAGATCTCTGAAGACTGCGTTCTGCTTCGTGAAATGTGCCTGGAAATACAAACACAATGTACGGCCAGACATACATTACGTGTGGACAAAAGGTGCAAACGCATAGAAAAACCAGCGGTTTCAAAAATACGCTGGTACGTGTGGACGTAGCCTTATTCATTATACAAGGCACAAACGGAAAGTCATGTACGCGTGCAACGTAAAGTTAGGTCAGCGTGCAACGTACAGTCACGTGGGCATTCAAACTGAGTCTAAAGTTTTCGTGTGCGAATTGAAACGAGTGCTCTCCAGTCATCAAAAGTAACAAAGTCATTGAACACGTTTATACAGTTAACTTTACGTTTATCAATCATATATCACAGATTTAGAATTTTTTGTAGTACTAAGCAACTACAGAGCGAAAGTCTGGGTCAAGCGCCGAGGCGACGGCAAGAACAAAGGAAAACTCGAAGCGTTAAAGCTAGCTTTGTAAGGGAATATAACGAAGAAATTATGAAACGAAAATGTTTTCTTTGTCGATATACTTTGTTCGCAGTGCAATTTATTTGTTGCCGGATTGTAAGAAGTAGACACAATTTCCGGCTCGTAAATAACAGTAAAAAACTTGTTAATGTACAACATTAACGAGTTTTTTTTACTGTTATTCAAATGCAAACATGGAAATAACGAGTAGGAAAAAAAAATCATTCATTCTTACCTTATACTACTCGTGGTGCGGGCCAGTGCAGTGCATGAACTGATGCCTCCTCCGGTCAATTCCACTGAGAGTAAATCAAATGTCCCGCTCTACTGTAGAAGACAATGAATACCTGGGGGATGTACCAATGTGAGAGGGGTGCTGCGGAATAGTCCAAGTGATCGCTGCTTTAATTTCGGTCAACTATACATAAATTGCACGTAGACACGATTTTTTAAAGCTGGTGATCTAGACCAAGTCATTGATAACAAATGAACAATAAATCTACTTTCTCTGGTACTTTATACCCGATCAGTTGCAGTGCAATTTAATGCTCAACTACAAATCGATGGTTTTTGATGGTGACCGGAGCCGAATGATCGTCAACTATAAATAGACGTTTTCTCGACGTTGTTGTTGTCACCTGGTCGACTATAAATAGATCAAATATCAATGACAAAAAAACAACGGTGAATCAACATCGTTACAACGTCTCTATAGTAAGACCGTCGGTTTACCACAGTATTTCAATGTTGTTACAACATTGGCATTTCAACCCCGACCATATAAGACGGTTCGGATGAAAAATCAACATAGATTCAATGTCGTCTTGCTATCTGGGTTTGGAGCCTGGCTAACAAATGAGCATTTCATCTCCGAGGAAGTTATCCCAGAGAGAAGTAAAGCAAATGTGTAAGTTCATCTCTGAATGTTTGTAAAGCGTTCCCATGTTAAGCTTAACAACCGATATATGGAGCGACTGCCTCTCTCCCTCTTCTTGCTGCTACTTCAATCGTGAAACTGCTTAATGATCAGCTGATCGGCTTTTCTGTCGCGAGTCCGTCTCTCTTCTTTGTTTTTGGCCCACTTTGCACCTGAAAGAGGAAACCAGCGGCGGAACAACAGCAGCACGTTTAACCTTGATAATCTGTTGTTAGAATTTATCTAATATTACTTTCTACACCAGGATCCTTTTCTACGTAGCTGACGGCTGGTAACTGTGCAGGGGCGGATCTAGCAAAGTTTAGCCAGGGGGCCGATAGGGCATGAACAGGGAAAAGGGGGCACAAAGACATACTTTTCTTTCTTATTCTCATTTAAAATGTCTAGCTTTTAATAAATAATTATCGGAATCTTACACCCAAAGTTTTAATCTGATGTAAAATGTATAGAAGTCCATTACTGTATATAGTAACTGTTAAGTCTAATCTAACCTAGTAAGCTATAGTACTTTTTCCTTTGGGAAAGTACCATTTCTGAATTCTGCAATTCTGTTGAAGAAAGATTTTGAATCTATTTAATTATTCTTGAAAAATAATTTATTTCTGTGCATTTTTTTTTCACCCTGCATCAAATTTAAGTTGATTACATCGATTAAGCATCATGAGGTGGAGGGTGGGGGTGGTTCCCTATTTTTTTGGGGGGGAGTTTGCAACCCTATTACTTGCTTAATATTTCTGCTAAGTACTCTTTAAAATACCAGAATAGGGAGGATGGAGTAGGTAGGTTTAAGTTTATTAGATTGATCAGTGTTGCTGAACTACGAAATATTTTGGGTGCAGTGTATTTTTTACATACAGGTATAACAGAATAGCTTTAGTGTTGTTATTCATTTAAACTTGAGTATGAACTTATACAAAATGCAGCAAGATATTAAAAAAACAGTTTTATTCATTAAAAAACACACTATATCGGATTCATATCGGTATCGGCAGATATCCAAATTTATGATATCGGTATCGGACATGAAAAAGTGGTATCGTGCCATCTCTAGTAGTTACATCATAAGGTTTTAAAAACTGAGCTTAAGTAAATGATTAGCGGTAATAAAAGCCGAGGAAGGTCAACAGTGATCACTGACTGTTTTTAGGAGCTTTTTGAGATTAAATAGAAAAAAATACAAAACATTAAACATGTTAACAACACAAAAGCCATATTAAACGCAGACTACTTTAGGCCCAGAAGCAGGATTCGTCACGTCATCACTTAAAGACCGGATAGCCTGGTGACCTGTCTGCTTGCCTCTGTTGGACTTTCTTTTTCTTGATTTCCAGATTATCATAAATATGTTAGAGGGAGTTTTTTTGGGAAGATCAACAAGCTTGTTATTAGAGTCTGATGGTAGAAAATATAAAAGATGTGGTGCCACACATTGGTTTGTAGACCACTGTCCTCATTTATTTTTCATGTCCTTTCAAAAACAAGAGGTCTTGGGTTTGAATCTGGCCTGGGGCCCTTCCTTGTGAAGCTTTTATATTTCTCCATGTCTGTGTGGGTTCCTTTCAGGCACCCTATCTTCAAGTTCAAAGGTTGATGCATGCTTATTAGGTTATTAGGTAGTGCAGTGGTTCCCAAACTTTTTTTTGCCAGGCCCCCCTTTTTTACAAGAAAAATGTTCGCGCCCTCTTTTCACATCACGCTGTGCGCCACGTTATTGTTTACATGAGATGAATTGCAGAATGGCAGATAGAGACAAAATACTGTTACTGTTAATCTGACTATCTTCAGGTTTTACACGCTTACATATACACACGCAGTTACTGTCCCTCCATTTATAAAGGCAGAGGCGTCATGGTGTAATTATTTTACGTGTAGTTGTTTTTTTTTCCTGTGTAATAATATTCAACATTGCTATCAATACATTTTTCAAAAAATGCCTCTCTGTGCAAAATGGGTTTAAACACATAAACAGCTGTGGGATACTGTTTGTCCGTGATTTGAACCGGGGGAACAAATGACGGCAGGATCAGCCTGATATTATTTGTATCCCACTGTAACTTTACTGCATAAAGAGCTAACATGTCCAAAATGTCAGGAGTAGTTATTACAAGAAGTGTTTGTGAACTAAAAATCAAGAATGTGGGATACTGTTTGTCCGTGATTTGGAGAGCCCAGCGCTGCTCCCGACGCAGGGAAACTAATTTTGCAGGGGAGACCTACCTTGGCACTTGTGCAGGTGAAGCCAAAGGGAAGATATGCTTCACCATATTTTCTAGTCTTTGGCTTGGAAGGAAGTTGGTTTGGAAACATATTTGGCGATGCTTCATCTCCTGCTTTGCGTTTGTGTGGGAGCCCCGTCAAAAACCTGTCCACAGTGTCCAAGCGCTCTTTTTTTTTTTTTTTTCTTTTCATACTGCGCCCCCCCTGCAATGGCTCTGCGCCCCCCCTAGGGGGCGGGCCCCACACTTTGGGAACCTCTGAGGTAGTGGATCTCAGGTTTCTTATATTCAGTCATGTTGCAACTTGATCATAATACAGGGAGTGCAGAATTATTAGGCAAATGAGTATTTTGTCCACATCATCCTCTTCATGCATGTTGTCTTACTCCAAGCTGTATAGGCTCGAAAGCCTACTACCAATTAAGCATATTAGGTGATGTGCATCTCTGTAATGAGAAGGGGTGTGGTCTAATGACATCAACACCCTATATCAGGTGTGCATAATTATTAGGCAACTTCCTTTCCTTTGGCAAAATGGGTCAAAAGAAGGACTTGACAGGCTCAGAAAAGTCAAAAATAGTGAGATATCTTGCAGAGGGATGCAGCAGTCTTAAAATTGCAAAGCTTCTGAAGCGTGATCATCGAACAATCAAGCGTTTCATTCAAAATAGTCAACAGGGTCGCAAGAAGCGTGTGGAAAAACCAAGGCACAAAATAACTGCCCATGAACTGAGAAAAGTCAAGCGTGCAGCTGCCAAGATGCCACTTGCCACCAGTTTGGCCATATTTCAGAGCTGCAACATCACTGGAGTGCCCAAAAGCACAAGGTGTGCAATACTCAGAGACATGGCCAAGGTAAGACCACCACTGAACAAGACACACAAGCTGAAACGTCAAGACTGGCCAAGAAATATCTCAAGACTGATTTTTCTAAGGTTTTATGGACTGATGAAATGAGAGTGAGTCTTGATGGGCCAGATGGATGGGCCCGTGGCTGGATTGGTAAAGGGCAGAGAGCTCCAGTCCGATTCAGACGCCAGCAAGGTGGAGGTGGAGTACTGGTTTGGGCTGGTATCATCAAAGATGAGCTTGTGGGGCCTTTTTGGGTTGAGGATGGAGTCAAGCTCAACTCCCAGTCCTACTGCCAGTTTCTGGAAGACACCTTCTTCAAGCAGTGGTACAGGAAGAAGTCTGCATCCTTCAAGAAAAACATGATTTTCATGCAGGACAATGCTCCATCACACGCGTCCAAGTACTCCACAGCGTGGCTGGCAAGAAAGGGTATAGAAGAAGAAAAACTAATGACATGGCCTCCTTGTTCACCTGATCTGAACCCCATTGAGAACCTGTGGTCCATCATCAAATGTGAGATTTACAAGGAGGGAAAACAGTACACCTCTCTGAACAGTGTCTGGGAGGCTGTGGTTGCTGCTACACGCAATGTTGATGGTGAACAGATCAAAACACTGACAGAATCCATGGATGGCAGGCTTTTGAGTGTCCTTGCAAAGAAAGGTGGCTATATTGGTCGCTGATTTGTTTTTGTTTTGTTTTTGAATGTCAGAAATGTATATTTGTGAATGTGGAGATGTTATATTGGTTTCACTGGTAAAAATAAATAATTGAAATGGGTATATATCTGTTTTTTGTTAAGTTGCCTAATAATTATGCACAGTAATAGTCACCTGCACACACAGATATCCCCCTAAAATAGCTAAAACTAAAAACAAATTAAAAACTACTTCCAAAAACATTCAGCTTTGATATTAATGAGTTTTTTGGGTTCACTGAGAACATGGTTGTTGTTCAATAATAAAATTATTCCTCAAAAATACAACTTGCCTAATAATTCTGCACTCCCTGTATGTACAAAGTGTGGCTCTTCATAGTTTAGTTTGCATAGCATTGCATTGTATCTAAAAACAGTGCAGCGTGTGTAGGTAGCTGATATTTGATTTTTTGAATTCAAGCTGATTAACAGGAAGTTGGCTGCTATTCAGCGATAGTGTATATTTCCTTCCTCTTTGGGGGTAATAGAGGCCACCCAAACACATGAGATATCAATGGAAAGCCTAGAATGTCCTCTATTTAGTACATCAGGACTTAGTGGGATATCTCAAATAAGTCAAAAGATATAGACCAAAAAACAAATGTCTATTACAGAGGACATAAACGAATAGGCTGGTTCTCAGGAGGATATGTTGTATGACTTTGTTCTGCTTTCCAGTGTGTCACAATACCTTGAATTTCTTACAGGAACCCACCCTGGAACAATGAGTCTGAAAGCAAAGAAGAAAGCTCGGTGAGTTGCTTTGCTTTTCCTTTATGTAATGTATACAGTTCTTCCTACTGTATATAAAACAATAGGAAATACTGTTATGCACATCCTACAGAACAGTACTTCTGTAGGAAGTACTGTACGCAAAAAATATGTGGCTCTATAGTACTGTAGGAAGTGCTGATGCATATTAATATTTTTGGCGCTAATGTGATTTTTTCATTTTACTTGTAGGTCAAATTATTTATTGAATTGAATTACTGCTCAGTGTGTAATTATTTGAATCACTATATGAAATGTTTTTATTAGTCTTTGAGTGCACATCTTCAGTCATTTCCATGAATGAGTTCAAACATTTGTAACCAGTTCCCTACAATTACATACTAAATGCAAAGTTCGTATTCAACGTTTTATCATCCAAATTACATCAAGTACCTGCCCCTTTTAAATTTATTGTCCCATAAAGTATTTTCTGATTTCATCACAAGCTGTTATCTGATTGAAAGTTGAGAACTTTATGGCTAAGAATACGAGTAAAATACACAAGCTTGTTTAATATTAGCTCTTTCCTATAATCAGTGTATCAGGAGGACTCACTTTGGTTTAATTTAAATTCAAACTCAGTGCTTTTTAATTTCTCTGCTGATACTGTTGCTTTTTATAGGACTTCTTTCAGGGCCACAGCACCGCCCTTCATTGACTACTTGAAAGATATTCTACGTCGATATCCAGATGGCGGACAAATTTTGAAGGTTGGTGTAATGTTTTGCCAAAAGCCCATTTTATCAGTTACTTCTTAAAGTACTTCATGGGGTTGCAAAAGGATTTTCAGTCCTTTAGAAATCCGGTTTCGAAACTGTCCCTTGGCTCTGATCAGTAAATGCTTTCCTAATGAATAAATGGTCTCAGTTACTCATTTTGGCATTTTGTACCTTGCTGATAAAAAACCATTAAGTCCATTTTGTAAATCATTTTTAAATAAATCATAATCTGATCATTTAAACTGTCACAAAGGAGGGTTATCTAGTCTGTGCTAACGGGCTAACTCCTTGTTATTAAAAAACACTGTTTTCACAGTAAGATACACCATTGTACACCCAATTTCCAAAAAAAATAACAAGATAATGACAGCAAAAAAACACGAAGATTGTGGCCTCATAACAGACTTCAGTGACTAATATCACCGTGGTTCTGTCCAACTTTCATAGTGTGAAGAACTCATAAACTAATTTTGACCAAATTTCACACAAATGGATACGTTTTAGGAAATGATGATATTTTATATCCAAAGGGTCAAATTTCTGGTTTACAGTAACATGATATTTAAAAAAACACTCTTCTGGCCATTGTTTAATACTGCAACACTAATCCTAGATGTGTACCTTGTGAAAATTGTGTGACTATTTGATCTTTTTTGCTGCTTGGATGCAGTTTCTTTGTAGTAACAAATATATTTAAAACTCTTTTGGCTATCATAGCTATAAACCTGTGTGTGGAATCAACTTTACAAGTCGAACATGAGCACATGTAACATGTTTTTTGAGCTTCAAGATCTGTACCGCAAACAACATTCTCTATCCCAGATACTTGACTTGGATAGGGATCAAATTAGTGGATTATTGGGAACATGGATGTAAACTGCAAGTTGACTGCAAGCATTACTATAATTCTGTTTTTTTCTGAGGTTTTGCACCACTTGCACCACATAAGCACCATGTACATTAGTGTTCTTCTGCATTTGACCGTACTGAGTTGCCTTTTTTGTGTGCTTTAATGTTGGAAGAAAATATAATACAGTACAATTCAACACTAATAATATACAGTTGTGTTCAGAAGTTTACATACACAGGGGCATGAATGTCATGATAATTTTGGACTTATAGTGATTTCTTTGAAAACTAAGAATTGTATGCACAGCCCTATGCATTGCCAAGAAAACGGTCCTCCTTAACTGGAAAAATAAAAATAATCTTAATTCTAATCAATATAAAAACCATCTAATAGATCACATTAGTCTTGATACAGTCTCTGCCACCACATTTGATCAATCCCTTTGGGCTCCTTTGATCGGCTTCATCACCTAGTGGGGGTGGGGGGTCATGGTTTGGTCCTGCCTTCGCTATTGTGGTTGATGTGGAGGTTGGGATGGGCTTAGGGCGCCAGGAGAACCCCTAGAGACGTTATCCCTGGAGGGCTCAACCCGGGGCTTGTGGTCATAACCTGGTTAGTGGCTCTGGTCGCTCTTAGAGGGTGTTCTCCTCGTGGCTGCGTGCAGCAGGGCTGGGGGATGGTCTGTACTGGCGGACGTAGGTTACTGGCCTGGTGGCCTGGCTGCCCCTGAGTGGATCCGGGGCAGGCGGGGGGGCTTGGGGTTCGGGGTGCTTCGTCTCTGTGATGGGGCTCTGGCTGGGCCTTGGGGGCTTCGGTCCTCGTCGGTGTGTCGCCGAGGTTGTGGGCGGGTGGGTGCACGGGGGCTCAGCCCTGGCGCAGGGGGCCTCTGGTGCATCGGCCTAACTGGGGGCTCTTCAACTGGCAGGGAGGTTGTTCCATCCTTGCAGAAGTCCACTCTGCAGGTGGGGGAGAGACACAGGAGAGGTGGAGAATAAACCTAACCTGGGTGTCTGTTGTCTTGTGTAGTCTGGAGATGATTGAATGTTGGGGTGGGTATAGTTTCCTCTGCAGTGGGGTGGGGTGGGCTTCCCCAGGTCCTGTGGGGCTTAGCGGTGCTGCTGCCATAGGCCCCGGTCTGGATGGGCCTGGGCTCCCTTGCCTTGGTGGGTACTAGAGGACGGGGGTGCCTACTGGGGTCAGCCGGGGAGCTGGCCCTGAGGAGGGGCATCTTGCCCCTCCCTTCTTTTCCTCCCCATCCCCGGCTGCCTCCCTCTTCCCGCTCCACCACACCCACCCACACAGGTAGGGCCTTGGGGTGCGGGTGTGTCACCAGGGTGCAGGGGAGGCATTCCCCCCCCTCTGTCCCCTTCTGGCCACCTGTGCCTCAATTTTATTTCACAACTTAGACATCCACATTATTCACACTCTCATAACACACACACACACATATATATATAGGGCCTTGAGGGTGACCACGTTAACGGTGTCCAGAGGACGGTCTGTGTATTCAACCCTACCTCTGGCGCCGGTGCCCACCTCTCAATTTTAAATCCATGTAGACATTGAGGGTTCTCAGGAGGGGCCGTGCTAACACCTGCTGCTCTCTGGCAGCAGCACCATGCCCTCCCATATTTTAAATGCACTTTAGAACAACACGCAGCAACACTACACATGAGCGGGAGGAGGGAGGTATGGGGTCTTCACACACCCCCGTTCTCTACTAGCCATCGGGGCGGGGGGCTGGGAGGAGGTGTTGGCCGTCCGATTGACCTCCCTGCTGCTGCGGAGCCTGGGGCGGTCTGCTTGCCTCCACCCCGGGGGAAAGGGTGACATCTCTTGGGTCTGGGTGCCGTTTCCCCCTCTGGGGCGAGGGTACCTGGACCCGGGGCATAGAGTATGTTTGGGGAGTATGATTGTGTGTACATGTCTATGTATGTCTATCCCTACGTTGGGTGAGTGCTGAGTGTTTGTATATGTGTGCATGAGGGTGGGAAAGCATGTTTATGTCTGTGTGTGCCTGTTTGTCTGTGTCTATATGTCAGGTCGGGTCTTAGACTCCACCTCCCTGGGTACTCCCAGGCCCTCCAAGTGTGGAGGCCTATCTCCCCTCACCACACTCCCTGCTGGTAACTGATGCCCTCAGGGGTTGGTGCATTGGTGGTTCTTGGTGTCCGGGGCTGGGCGCTCAGGTATGCAGCAGCTCACTCCCGGTGGCTACTTGGCGGGGCCTGGTGCCTGTCGCTCAGTCAGGCCTCTTCCGGGGCAAAGGGGCCCTCGGGCCTCCGGCCTCGGGGCCTGCAACTCGGTTCACTCTGGCACCGCTGGCTGCCGGCAGAGCCGGCGGGCACGCCAGTGCAGCCCCCTCTGGCTTCTGCTCCGTGGCTACTGGGTGACCCCCTCGTCTGGGGATCTCCTCAGCCCTTCCCAGGAAGGTGGCACGGATGCCCCTCCGGTGGTACTCCTTGGGCTCTCGCACTCTGGGGCCTCTGGATGTCTGGAGCCTGGATCTCCTCCATGCCTGCTTCATGCCCTGGGGAACGGGGCTATGGGCCTCCACACCCTCTAGCAGACCGTTACATGGGGAAACCTTTTGTATACAAGCACGTTGATCCACACAGGTGTGCACACGGGTGTTCACTGTTCGTAGACATAAACTACACCTTTCTTAGCTGCTACTTCAAAGCACATTGTGCGCTGTCTGTCCTGCGTGCTGCACAACAACTTTCAATATTTAGTATTTACTGCTGTTCACACTTAGCTAGATTAACGTGATGGTGTTGTGTTTAGTATGTTGCTTTGTTTTTGTTTGGTTTTTTTTGCTTGTCTTCTCTTCTTTTTCTCTCAACAGGTGATCCAGGAGATTTTTTTTTCTCTTTGTCTTTGTAAGTGCCCTTTCTCACTGTCCCTTTTCCCTTCTGTTTTTCTTTTCCTTCCTCTCTTTCTTTCTCCCTTTCCTATCCCCCAGTCATGTCTGTCCCATCTGTAACAACTGAAAATAAAATAAATAATAACAACAAAGTTTGATCAAATGGACCAATACGGCAATGCCATGATGATCCATTTGGCAAAATAAATCCATTTGGTATCCTTGTTGGTCTTCAGACAACAATTCTGACGGCTAAAGAACCAAATGGGACAGACAAAAAAAAAACAAACAAAAAAAAAACAGTACACCTCTCTGAACAGTGTCTGGGAGGCTGTGGTTGCTGCTACACGCAATGTTGATGGTGAACAGATCAAAACACTGACAGAATCCATGGATGGCAGGCTTTTGAGTGTCCTTGCAAAGAAAGGTGGCTATATTGGTCGCTGATTTGTTTTTGTTTTGTTTTTGAATGTCAGAAATGTATATTTGTGAATGTGGAGATGTTATATTGGTTTCACTGGTAAAAATAAATAATTGAAATGGGTATATATTTGTTTTTTGTTAAGTTGCCTAATAATTATGCACAGTAATAGTCACCTGCACACACAGATATCCCCCTAAAAGAGCTAAAACTAAAAACAAACTAAAAACTACTTCCAAAAACATTCAGCTTTGATATTAATGAGTTTTTTGGGTTCATTGAGAACATGGTTGTTGTTCAATAATAAAATTATTCCTCAAAAATACAACTTGCCTAATAATTCTGCACTCCCTGTATGTACAAAGTGTGGCTCTTCATAGTTTAGTTTGCATAGCATTGCATTGTATCTAAAAACAATGCAGCGTGTAGGTAGCTGATATTTGATTTTTTAAATTCAAACTGATTAAGAGGAAGTTGGCCGCTATTCAGCGATAGTGTATATTTCCTTCCTCTTTGGGGGTAATAGAGGCCACCCAAACACATGAGATATCAATGGAAAGCCCAGAATATCCTCTATTTAGTACATCAGGACTTAGTGGGATATCTCAAATAAGTCAAAAGATATAGACCAAAAAACAAATGTCTATTACAGAGGACATAAACGAATAGGCTGGTTCTCAGGAGGATATGTTGTATGACTTTGTTCTGCTTTCCAGTGTGTCACAATACCTTGAATTTCTTACAGGAACCAACCCTGGAACAATGAGTCTGAAAGCAAAGAAGAAAGCTCGGTGAGTTGCTTTGCTTTTCCTTTAATGTAATGTATACAGTTCTTCCTACTGTATATAAAACAATAGGAAATACTGTTATGCACATCCTACAGAACAGTACTTCTGTAGGAAGTACTGTACGCAAAAAATATGTGGCTCTATAGTACTGTAGGAAGTGCTGATGCATATTAATATTTTTGGCGCTAATGTGATTTTTTTCATTTTACTTGTAGGTCAAATTATTTATTGAATTGAATTACTGCTCAGTGTGTAATTATTTGAATCACTATATGAAATGTTTTATTAGTCTTTGAGTGCACATCTTCAGTCATTTCCATGAATGAGTTCAAACATTTGTAACCAGTTCCCTACAATTACATACTAAATGCAAAGTTCGTATTCAACGTTTTATCATCCAAATTACATCAAGTACCTGCCCCTTTTAAATTTATTGTCCCATAAAGTATTTTCTGATTTCATCACAAGCTGTTATCTGATTGAAAGTTGAGAACTTTATGGCTAAGAATACAAGTAAAATACACAAGCTTGTTTAATATTAGCTCTTTCCTATAATCAGTGTATCAGGAGGACTCACTTTGGTTTAATTTAAATTCAAACTCAGTGCTTTTTAATTTCTCTGCTGATACTGTTGCTTTTTTATAGGACTTCTTTTGGGGCCACAGCACCGCCCTTCATTGACTACTTGAAAGATATTCTACGTCGATATCCAGATGGCGGACAAATTTTGAAGGTTGGTGTAATGTTTTGCCAAAAGCCCATTTTATCAGTTACTTCTTAAAGTACTTCATGGGATTGCAAAAGGATTTTCAGTCCTTTAGAAATCCGGTTTCGAAACTGTCCCTTGGCTCTGATCAGTAAATGCTTTCCTAATGAATAAATGGTCTCAGTTACTCATTTTGGCATTTTGTACCTTGCTGATAAAAAACCATTAAGTCCATTTTGTAAATCATTTTTAAATAAATCATAATCTGATCATTTAAACTGTCACAAAGGAGGGTTATCTAGTCTGTGCTAACGGGCTAACTCCTTGTTATTAAAAAACACTGTTTTCACAGTAAGATACACCATTGTACACCCAGTTTCCAAAAAAAATAACAAGATAATGACAGCAAAAAAACACGAAGATTGTGGCCTCATAACAGACTTCAGTGACTAATATCGCCGTGGTTCTGTCCAACTTTCATAGTGTGAAGAACTCATAAACTAATTTTGACCAAATTTCACACAAATGGATGCGTTTTAGGAAATGATGATATTTTATATCCAAAGGGTCAAATTTCTGGTTTACAGTAACATGATATTTAAAAAAACACTCTTCTGGCCATTGTTTAATACTGCAACACTAATCCTAGATGTGTACCTTGTGAAAATTGTGTGACTATTTGATCTTTTTTGCTGCTTGGATGCAGTTTCTTTGTAGTAACAAATATATTTAAAACTCTTTTGGCTATCATAGCTATAAACCTGTGTGTGGAATCAACTTTACAAGTCAAACGTGAGCACATGTAACATGTTTTTTGAGCTTCAAGATCTGTACCGCAAACAATATTCTCTATCCTAGATACTTGACTTGGATAGGGATCAAATTAGTGGATTATTGGGAACATGGATGTAAACTGCAAGTTGACTGCAAGCATTACTATAATTCTGTTTTTTTCTGAGGTTTTGCACCACTTGCACCACATAAGCACCATGTACATTAGTGTTCTTCTGCATTTGACCGTACTGAGTTGCCTTTTTTGTGTGCTTTAATGTTGGAAGAAAATGTGAAAATATAATACAGTACAATTCAACACTAATAGTATACAGTTGTGTTCAGAAGTTTATATACACAGGGGCATGAATGTCATGATAATTTTGGACTTTCAGTGATTTTATTGAAAACTAAGAATTGTATGCACAGGTTTGGATTTATTTTGGACTTTCCCTAATCCACCACAGGGTCAGAGATATACATTAAGTTAGCCTTCTTTATCCATCTCAAAACCGGTTTTGTTGTGCGTTTAGGATCATTGTCATGTTAGAACACTCAATTGTGTTTAAATTTCAACTGTCTGACTGTTGATTGGACGTAAAGTTGAAGAATTTTTAAAGTAGTCAATTTTCAATATTCCATCCCCTTTGTGTAATGTACCAGTACCACAGCAAAACAGCCCCAAAGCATGATGCTCTCACCATCATGGTTGACAAACTGGCACACTGTTCTTAGGTTTGAAAGACTCACCTTCACTGCTTTTCATTGTGGCCAAATACCAGAATCTTTGTTTTGTCTGACAATAAAACTTTTCTCCTGAACGTATTTGGCTTGTCCTTGTGGGAAGCTGCAAATTTTAGTTGAGCAGAAGGTGCCAATTTTGGAGCAGGGGCTTTTTTCTTGGTTGGCACCCTCTAAGTCCAGGGCGAGGCAAAAATGGGTCTTTGGGTCTTCTTACAGACCAAGGTCTGTAAGAAATAAATGTAAATCCTGTAAACTTTCAGTTGTAGGAGATCATGATTTAATAATGATGATAATAATTTAATAGGCCTTGGCATTGTAAAAGACACTGTAGAACCTTCAGTAGCACTTAAAAGATTTAAGTGACTGTATGTATATAATATATATATATATTATATTTTGTCCTTCTGTGGATTAGAGAAAATCTAAAATAAATTCAACCTTGTGCATCCAATTCTTGTTTTTTAAATAATTCAAAGTATATGCTGTACAATTATTCCACCGAGGAAAAAGAACAGTTCAAAGAAATCAGGAAAGTCCCAAATTACCATGGCATTCACGACCATGATGAGAGTATGTAAACTTTCAACCACAGCTGTTTAGTTTTCAGTATTTCCGCTGAGTTAAACTGACACAAATAATAATTATGTCATAAAGCTTAAAAGATTTTTGTTTTTCATTGTATGTTGGCGAGCAAAGAATTATAATTAAAAAGTTGATTAACAATGTGCAAATGGATGAAGCAAATAAATGTTAACAGTAGAAACTGAAACGGATCTTTTCATTGTACACATTTTGATGTTACAGTAGGAAACCTAAATGGCTAATTAAAGCAGGGCTAGATCCCATTTAAACGAGTCGCTTTCAGGGTTTGGTATGCTGGTTCACAGGAGAGATGGGACACTTCTTGGAACAAAACCATTGTTCACATCACCTTTCCTGCTAAAGTAAGGCAAAATTGCTTGTAGGGGTGCGGCTATCAATTATTTTAGGGATCAAGTAATCTATCGATTATTCAATTGATTATTCGAGTAATTGATAGGAAATACTTTTGTCTTATTAATGAGCAATAATAAATGACAGGGGATTTCTTTAAATCACCCTGCCCTTCTTTGTTCAGCTGAGACACCTGAGTTAGAAAACACACAAACACTGCAGATTTTCTTTAACTCACGAGGGCAGCCATGAAACGCAGGATCTGCGTCTCATCTCTGTTTGCGTTTTTTATTTATACTTTTCTGTGTCTGTATGTGTGTGTGTGTGTGTGTGTCTGTAAAGATAACAAAGTTATTCTCAGAACTCAGAGCTGAGGTTCCCCTTTTCTAAGTCTGTTGGTCCAGAAGAGAAAGAGGAAGCTGTAAGTTGTTTATCACAGAAAAGTTCATGTCAAAAGTTATTAGGTAAAAAGTCATGTAGAAATCTGCTTAATGACAAATAATGAAAGGTTACATTTCATGCAGCTGATCACATATATACAATATTCTCTTGACAATAAATAATCAAAAGGGAAAGAACCAGCAGTACATTGGTTTCCATTTTACATACTGCAATGTTTTAAAGTTTAACTGCATACAAGATCTGTAACAAAATAAATAAAATAAAATCTATATTGAAATTTTAGCTTTTAAAGAAAACAGTTTCTTAAATGCAAAAGATATATAAAAATCTCAAATCTCAATCACAAACTAAACTAAGGAATAAAAATGTACCTTTACTCTGTCTTGTTGGAAGATTTTCTGACATTATTAAAAGGTAAGTTTAAAAACCCTCAGGTCAGGTACACCCTATCTCCCCCTTTAGCCTCACCCCTGTTTGCTGAAGGTATCGCTTTTATGAAATTAAATGATGATTTTACCAGTCTGCTGTCAGACTAAACTCCCAGGAGCTTTTTTCCAGTAAAGGTTTTAATGGTAATTACAGGAACAGCCCTGCTGTTTTGGACGCTAGAAAAGCGTTTTCTTTCACTCATCCTGACCTCACCGTTCTCACTAACGGCTCTGACTCTTTGCTCTGTGTAAACAGACTCTGGCTACACATTAAACTGTACCAGCATCAGTATCACTGCTGCTATTGTGTTATCAGTACAGGTCCTTCTAAAAAAATTAGCATATTGTGATAAAGTTCATTATTTCCTGTATTGTACTGATAAACATTAGACTTTCATATATTTTAGATTCATTACACACAACTGAAGTAGTTCAAGCCTTTCATTGTTTTAATATTGATGATTTTGGCATACATAACTCATGAAAACCCAAAATTCCTATCTCAAAAAATTAGCATATTTCATCCGACCAATAAAAGAAAAGTGTTTTTAATACAAAAAAAATCAACCTTCAAATAATCATGTTCAGTTATGCACTCAATACTTGGTCAGGAATCCTTTTGCAGAAATGACTGCTTCAATGCGGCGTGGCATGGAGGCAATCAGCCTGTGGCACTGCTGAGGTGTTATGGAGGCCCAGGATGCTTCGATAGCAGCCTTAAGCTCATCCAGAGTGTTGGGTCTTGTGTCTCCCAACTTTCTCTTCACAATATCCCACAGATTCTCTATGGGGTTCAGGTCAGGAGAGCTGGCAGGCCAATTGAGCACAGTAATACCATGGTCAGTAAACCATTTACCAGTGGTTTTGGCACTGTGAGCAGGTGCCAGGTCGTGCTGAAAAATGAAATCTTCATCTCCATAAAGTTTTTCAGCAGATGGAAGCACAAAGTGCTCCAAAATCTCCTGATAGCTAGCTGCATTGACCCTGCCCTTAAAACACACTGGACCAACACCGGCAGCTGACATGGCACCCCAGACCATCACTGACTGTGGGTACTTGACACTGGACTTCAGGCATTTTGGCATTTCCCTCTCCCCAGTCTTCCTCCAGACTCTGGCACCTTGATTTCCGAATGACATGCAAAAGTTGCTTTCATCCGAAAAAAGTACTTTGGACCACTGAGCAACAGTCCAGTGCTGCTTCTCTGTAGCCCAGGTCAGGCGCTTCTGCCGCTGTTTCTGGTTCAAAAGTGGCTTGACCTGGGGAATGCGGCACCTGTAGCCCATTTCCTGCACACGCCTGTACACGGTGGCTCTGGATGTTTCTACTCCAGACTCAGTCCACTTCTTCCGCAGGTCCCCCAAGGTCTGTAATCGGTTCTTCTCCACAATCTTCCTCAGGGTCCGGTCACCTCTTCTCGTTGTGCAGCGTTTTCTGCCACGCTTTTTCCTTCCCACAGACTTCCCACTGAGGTGCCTTGATACAGCACTCTGGGAACAGCCTATTCATTCAGAAATTTCTTTCTGTGTCTTACCCTCTTGCTTGAGGGTGTCAATGATGGCCTTCTGGACAGCAGTAAGGTCGGCAGTCTTACCCATGATTGCGGTTTTAAGTAATGAACCAGGCTGGGACTTTTTAAAACCCTCAGGAATCTTTTGCAGGTGTTTAGAGTTAATTCGTGATTCAGATGGTTAGGTTAATAGCTCGTTTAGTGAACCTTTTCATGATATGCTAATTTTTTGAGATAGGAATTTTGGGTTTTCATGAGTTATGTATGCCAAAATCATCAATATTAAAACAATGAAAGGCTGGAACTACTTCAGTTGTGTGTAATGAATCTAAAACATATGAAAGTCTAATGTTTATCAGTACATTACAGGAAATAGTGAACTTTATCACAATATGCTAATTTTTTGAGAAGGACCTGTATTTTTGAAAAGCTAGCATTTACGTTGTTTGACAAATGAGCGCGCTACAGAGCTGTGCGTTAAACACAGCATAGAAGAATTTGTGTCGAGAATGTTTTTTAGAATTAAATTACTTGATGAATTTTTGCAGCTCTACTAGCTTCCATTGGCTGTCTTCTGTTAATGGTTGGTTTTGTTGGTCAACCAGGAACTGATTCAAAATGCAGATGATGCTCAAGCCACAAAAGTGGTTTTCATCCATGATGAGCGAAGCTATGGGACTGAGAGCCTTTGGACTGAAGAACTGGGAAAATATCAAGGTATTTATTGAATAACAATAAATAAACAACCTTTTTTCAAAACCATATATTTCTAACGTTTCTTTTACTTTTTACATGAAAAAACTGTTAAAAAGAAAAAAAATAGACAATAAGGAAAATAGATTGTTTTGTGGGGGGGTGTCAGTCTTTTTTTCAGTCTTTCTTTTTCTTTTTTTATGTATTATCACCAAGCCATGAGAATGTTTTATTTTTACGAAGGTCCTGCTCTCTATGCCTACAACAATGCCGCATTCACTGAGGACGACTGGGGAGGAATTCAGATGGCTGGAAGGAGTGTCAAGCGTGACGACCCAAACAAAGTCGGGAGGTTTGGAATCGGCTTCAACTCTGTTTACCACATAACAGGTGAAACTATGTATAATTATCACACTTGATAAGAGTTTTTTTTAAATAAACAATTGACAGTAGCATATCTTTACTTTGTTCATAGATGTGCCAAGTATATTCAGTTCAGGCCATCTTGGCATGATGGATCCCCAAGAAAAAGTATTTGGAGAGAGAAATGGAGGATTTCAGTGGTCTTTGGATGATGCTGAAGACCAAGAAGTTCTGCTGAATATGAGTGATCAGTTTCAACCATTTAGAGATATAGTCTCACTTGTATGTGAACATGGATGGTCAAAAGTTGTCATGGAGGATCAGCACTTCAGTGGGACAATTTTTAGATTTCCTTTACGCAATGAAGCATCAGAAATTTCTGATAATCTGTATGACTCAGATAAAGTGGTTGAGCTTTTTGATAGCTTCATTGCAGATGCAGATTTGAGCCTCCTCTTCTTGAAAAATGTCACCTCCGTGTCCTTGTTACATATTAGTGAAGATGGAGCTGTTAACACCAGACTTGAAGTGAAATCCTCAGTCCCCACAGATGGTGTTTTGGAGTCGGAAGAGACTGAGGGTCTAACAAGGTTCAAAGTTATAACTGTGAGTTCAGAAGACCAAAAAGAGACAAAGTGGCTTCTGACAACATGTACCATGAAAGAGGGCGTTGCAGAAGATCTCGATTTGCTTACAAAGAAGTTGAGCTTTTTACCTCAAGTTGACCTGGCATTCCCCTGTGGTGAGAAGAGAGACTGTAGCCAGAGCAGACTGAGCTGCTTTCTCCCCCTTCCAAACAATGAATCCAATAAGACAGGACTCCCAGTTTATGTCAATGCATGCTTTGGCCTCACAGACAATAGAAGACACATCAAATGGCAAGAGGAAGACCAGAGACATGATGAACATGCATTGTGGAATGAAATGCTGATGAAGAAGGTGTTTCCACAAGCATACATCAAGATCATTCAAGATGCCATTAAACTTGCCCAAAACTCTATCCTCCCTGTTTACTCTGTGTACAATCTGTGGCCAGATCTCACTCAGATACAACACAAAGAAAAATGGCATGCTCTCACTCTGGATGTTTTTCATCACTTATTCAGACAGAACGTGGCCATCCTCTCTCTTGCTAAAGATGAAAGACAGTTTATCTCTCCATCAGAAGCTGTTTTCCCCTGCAATGGCCCAACAAGCACCAACATATTGTCTGCCATTAAAAGGACTTTAGTGTCATGTGGAGAAAATCTTGTCACTTTACCAGCTAGTGTTGCAAAGGCTATAAATGAGGCCTACCCAAACCCTACTACCCTAAAACATGTGACTCCAGCATTCCTCAGGGACATTCTCCACAGGACCGGTGTGGATAACATCACCAAAGATGACAAACTCAGTCTTTTGGAGTACATTTTGGGTGATGAACAATACAAAGAACTTGAGGGTCTTCACCTCCTTCCACTCAGTGATGGCTCTTTCAGATATTTCACATACAAAGAGGAAGACACTGCTTTGATTGACAGCCATGAATTTCCAAGGTAGGATTTCCATACATCTATCAATATTTAAAATAAATGTTATATTCATTATGACTAAAGTTGCCATTTTTATGTGTTATTCACATATTGATTGTAACTGAATATTTGGAAGGTTCAGGAATATTTCTATACTGAATGAACTCTTAACAGTTTGATCGACAGAATCCATTACACTTTTTTATAGAGTCTTGCTGCCATTCTGTAAACCCTTCTTCATCCCACATGATCTGACTCCAGCCTGCAGTGCCCATCTGAAAGAACTGGCCAGAAGAAGTAAGTCAAAGTAATTTTAAACAATACAGAGTCATTTGTACACAGCTACACATTTTAGCACACACATTTATTCTTATCTTTTAAAAACAAATCTTTTTGATCTGCTCTTCAGATTTCTTCAAGATCACCAACATTGATGCATCCCATGTGGCTGAATATGCAAGACGATATTTGCCACCAGACTGGAAACAGACAGGGAAGAACCTTGTTACATGGGACAACAACAACAGTCAGCATCCACCTTTAGACTGGTTCCAAGAATTCTGGAGGTTTCTCAACAGTCATTTTAACGAGTTAAGTCCTTTCACTGGCATACCTCTAATACCAGTTAGTCCTCTGTCTGGCAGTCAGACTGTATCAGTAGCAAAACTACAGCAGAGCGCAACCCTGATCTTTCAGAAAAGTAAACAGCTGAATTTGCCAGACGGAATAGCTCAGCTGGTGAACAAAGTTGGTGGGACAGTGGTGAGAGGAAATGAGTGGCTCAAGCATGAAGACCTTGACTCGTATGTGCTGTGCCCATCTCCAAGGAGTGTTTTGAAGGTCCTGATGAATTTAGATTTCCAGCATCTTATCACAGAACTCACATCTGCCTCTCACACAGCACGCAATGAACTGAAAGATTATCTTTCTTATCTGGATTCTCTCTCAAAAACAGAGAAAGATTTTCTCTTGAAGTTGCCTTTGTTTCAAACCATGAAAGGATTCAGTGTTGCAGCTCAATCAAAACAAGCTGTGCTTCTGATCTCAGGCCTAACAGTACCAACAGAGCTCCCTATGCCTGATTCCATAATCCAGTGTTCTACTGAGACTGACCGCAGACTGTTACAGCTGCTCAAAGTTCATCTCTTGGACACCGCTGAAGCAGCCAATGTTCTTGTTGACAGCATAAGGAAAGGCGCTTGTAGCAGTGACGAAACTAAAAAAACAATGACTTGGGTTTTACAGCATGGTAAGGTGCTTTTCTCACAAAACGAATCCCTGAAATGTAGCTGTAAGGACTTGAGCTTCATTGAGGTGAATGGACAGCTGAAAAAGGCCTCTGACTTTTTTGATCCAAGAATTCAGACTTTTAAAGTCATCTTTGAGTCAGACTTCTTTCCACCGCCTTCATACACTCATTCACTGCAGACGCTGGAAAGCTTAACAGAAATCGGATTACTGAATAAAGAAATAGATGTCTCACCTGAACATTTGGTGCATGCTGCCACGCTGACTGACAAACTATACATGAACTCACAAACTGAGGCTCTAAGAAGAGCTCAGGTTCTGTTGGAAATGTTGGAAAGTAATGATCTACTGTCAAAGTTTTCTCACAAACAAATTCATTGCCTCAAAATGCTTAAATGGATCCCATGTGAACAACCTGGAAGTGAGAAACAATTCAGTGATAAATCTCAGAAGTATTGTTTGTTTTGCCCAAAAGAAATAAGACATTCTGTGTATAAGGACATTGTTGGACATGTAATGCCTCTAACAGGGAAGCTCAGTGACAGAGTTAGCAACAGACTTGGTCTCAAAGACCTACCACCACCTGAAAAAGTGATTGAGAATCTGACAGTCTTGAAATCAAAAGCACTGGAAATGGCTAATCCTGACACAGATGTAGACTTCAAAAGACAGCTGCACAGCATTTACAAACACATGCAAGACAATGTCTCTGTATTTGTTACAATGATGAGCAAGGAGACATGCTGGCTATGGACTCACAACCAGTTTGTTGCACCCCAGGATCTGGTTCTTGAATACCCAAATAATCTAGATCTGAGTTCTTACATTGGGAAGGTACCAAGTGAATTTTTGACATACAGAACATTGTTCCAGAGGTTTGGCCTGAGAAAAGTACTTTCCAGTGAAGACATTTTGGGCATTCTGTACTCCATCCAGCAAACAATTGAAGCAAGACAAGTGCCATTTGCAAGTTCCTCAGAGGTTAAAGTGTCAATAGAAATTCTCAACTGGCTCTGGAAAGAGAAGAAGACAGTTCAGGATGACATCCCAGTGCCAGTTACTGCTGAGGGAGGAAAATTTACCCTTAAACCACGATCAACAGCTCTTTTCTGTGATGTAAGCAAAAATGGACTGAAAGAACTAAACTGCAGAGAAGAGGAAATTTATGTCATACATGAGGAAATCCCAAAAGCAGCGGCTGAATGGCTGGAAATTCATTTTCTCAGTACCCACATCCTTGATCCAGAGGAGATAGGAATAGAGCAGTGTGGACAATCTGAACCAATAACAATGAGGATAAAAAACATTCTTAAAGAGTACGATGAAGACAGTGACATCTTCAAAGAGCTCATCCAGAATGCAGAGGATGCTGGGGCAAATGTTTGCAAGTTCTTGGTGGATTTCAGAGTACACAGAGATGCCCCTGAAAGCCTGATTGACCCTGACATGGCTCTTTGTCAGGGACCTTGTCTTTGGGCTTTCAATAATGAGCAGTTTACAGCAGAGGATTGGAAAAATATTGTCAGAGTTGGCTCAGCCTCAAAGGAAAACAAAGCAGAAAAAATTGGAAAGTTTGGACTTGGATTCAACACTGTGTATCATGTGACAGATGTCCCCTCCATCCTTAGTGGCAACAGTCTTCTCATACTTGATCCAAATGTTACTCATCTCACAAAACATATCAAACATAAATCAAATCCTGGAATCAAGCTCGATCTCTCTCAACAGCGACTCTTTCATTGTTTTCCTGGTCAGTTTGGATCATATGAAAACATTTTTGACTGTAATTTTACCCGAAAAAGTCCTCCTGAACCCTATCCAGGCACTCTGATCAAACTACCTTTCCGAAGTGAAGAAGAGGCTGTCAAATCAGAAATAAACCCAAAAGTGTATCAAAAACACAATATCCTTGATTTTCAACATCTCTTTTCTAAGAATTCACAAACCCATCTGCTTTTTTTAAAGAACATCATTACATTATCCCTCCAAAATATCCCCCACAATGGATCAACTCCACCAAGAGATAATGAAACAGAGACCATCTTCTCTGTGTCCAAAACCACTGTGAGTGCAATGGAGATTCCTGATGACAGCAGTGTGTCCAAGCAACGTCATGCTGAGAAATCACTGATGAAACTTGATGGTAAATCCAAAGGACTAATTGAATCTTGCACAGTCAGAATTATCCAAATATCCAGTCAGCAGTCTAATGAAACTAAACTTCAGTTCTGGCTCCTGTACAACTGCTTTGGGACAGATGAGTCCTTGAAAATGGCCCTTCACAAAAACAAGCAAGCCAGTTTCTCTTTGCCCATTGGAGGGATTGCTGTGCCTTTGCAAAATGATCCGGAAACTGGAAAATTCACCACATTACAAACAGATCTTGTTGGACAGGCCTTTTGCTTCCTTCCTCTTCCCATTCACACAGGTCTTCCTGTCAATGTAAATGGCACATTTGCGGTGACAAGCAACCGAAAAGCTCTGTGGGAAACTGGAGTGAAAAATGACTGGAACAAAGCTCTCCTTCAGGATCCAGTAGTGACAGCATATGTTACTGTACTCAAGGCACTAAAGAAAATGTCAGAAGATAAGCAGCTGGTGAGTTACTGTTATCACACCTTTTGGCCTGAGAGAGAGAAAGTGACTGAAACTTTCAAGCCTTTAGTGGATGCACTTTACTCAACCATTGTTGATGACTCTGTTGGTCCAGAGCTCTTTAGTGATGGAGAACAATGGTTCTCAATGAACAATGCCATATTTCTACATGAGAGCATTGAAAATGATAAAAAGATTGGTGACCTTGCAGTGCAAGTTTGCCAGAAATATGCAAAAGGACCCAACCATGTTGTTCCTCTTCCACTGTGGCTGAGAAATAGCTTCAAACAGGCTGGCCTAGAAAAGGTTTTACAAAACAGGACATGGAACTGGGAGAAGTTCTACAGAGAAGCAGTGTTCAGTAACCTAACTACAATGGACTCGAAGAGTAGAGATACCCTTGTGCTGCATGCTATTGACCTTCATATCAAAGAAATTGACAGTCTGCTGCTCTGCCATCCATGCATACCCACAAAGGGTGGACAGCTCCAACAGGTCAGGAAACTTGTGAATCCATCAGGGAAAGTGGCCTGTCTGTTTGAACCAAAAGAGGGACGCTTGCTTGATGGATCCGAAAATGACTTCAGATCTCCAAAAAGGATTCAGCGTTTGTTGGAACTCGGTATGGCAAATGATCATCTCCCATTGGAAGATATCACAGAGAAAGCAGGCACAATTGATAAAACCCTGAGCATTGACAAAAAGAAAGCATTTGTCGACTTGAAGTTTCTATTTGAACTGATGAAGAATCACATTTATGATAAAGACTCTCACCACTGGAAAACACTCAGGACAACTGCATTTCTTCCAGCATATTCACCTGGTGATGCAAAAATGGAAGGAAATGTAACACTTAAAAGGCCCACTGATGTTTTTAGTGACAAATGCTCCCTTCTTGTTAACATGACACAACCAGTGCTGGATAATAGTAATTTGAAAATACACCACAGTGATCCAGTCCTACAGATCTTGGGCGTGAACAGCACTCCGAAGCCAGAGGTGGTGCTCCAGCAGCTTCATGAAGGAAGCAAACAAGCACACTCCATTGAGAGAGCCATGCTTTACAAAATAGCATTTGAGTGCTATAAGTGTCTGGATCAGTGGATCTGTGACTCTGGAAATACCACTTACATTTCACAACAAGCAAGTTCATTTCCATTCATCCTCATTGGCGATACATTTGTGAATGTTGATCGTGTAGCTGAGAACGGGCAATTTGAAGCAAAGCCCTATCTCCACGTACTTCCAGCTGCCTTCACAAGCTTCAGGAACCTCTGGACATGTATAGGTGTTGAAAAACAATTCACAGCCACTCAGCTTCTAACTGTGTTGCAGGAATTACAAGCTCAACATGGAAACCAGCCCCTACCAAAGAGTGATCTCTCAGTTGTCTTCACAATTTTAAACAAAGGGATTTTTGAGGCCGAAGTCAAAATCATGCATGACTGTCTCATACCCAATGAGCATGGAGTTTTGCAGTTTGCTAGTGAGCTATTTTACAATGACAGCCCGTGGATGCCAATCACTTCAGGTGTCACATTATGTCACGAGAATATCCCACGAGCTATGGCTCGCCACATTGGAATCAAAACAACAAGGCATCATTCTCTGGAAACCCACACATTTGATGACATGTCACCATTAGCTTTTGACTTTGAACAGCAGGAACACCTGACTGTTCGTATTAAAAACATAATTTCAGCCTATCCATCAAAGAAGGATATCCTTAAAGAGCTCATCCAAAATGCTGATGATGCAGAAGCAACAGAAATTCACTTCATCTGGGACAAAAGACAACATGGAAAAGAAAAAACATTTGGGGAGAAATGGAACAATCTTCAGGGTCCAGCACTTTGTGTGTTCAACAACAAAGTGCTTTCAGATGCTGACATTAAGGGAATTCAACAGCTGGGAGAGGGAGGAAAGCACAACACCCCAGGGAAGATAGGGAAGTACGGAGTTGGATTCAACTCTGTTTACCATCTGACTGACTGTCCTTCGATCCTTACAGGAGATGAAGTACTTTGCATTTCTGACCCCAATCAAAAATACATTGAAAATCATTCAAATAACCAACGATATGGCATTGGCTATAAACTAGCTGACACTTTCAAAGAAATGTACGTAGATGTCTACAAATCCTTTCTTCCAGACAAATTCTCTCTTAAAGAGGGCACCATGTTCAGATTACCTCTGAGGATGGGTACAAATGCAAACACCTCCAAAATATCACAGCAAGGAGTCACTGACCGCGACATGAAAGAACTGTGCTCTGCCCTGTCTGAAGATCCTGAAGGACTAATTCTCTTTCTGAAAAACATCTGCAAAATCAAAGTCCATGAAATCAATAAAGATTCACAAGAACTTAAAACCATCTTTGAGGTTGAAAAAAATCTGCCACAAAGAAGTCGGGACGAGAAAGATGCTTTTGTAAAACATCTACAAAATGCACTGAAATCAGACAAAACAGCATCACCGCACAAGACTTTCTATGAAACTGTGATTTCCACCTCAGATAAAAGACAAAGTAAGTGGATTGTTGCAGAACAGTTTGGCTCCTTCAAAGACAGCTTTGAATTAAAACTATCAGACAAACTTCCTCAAGCATCATTAGCTGCACGTGTGAACACAAAAGGATCCAGCGTCATGGATTTTAAAGGAGAAGCCTTTTGTTCACTTCCTTTGCCAGGGAAAACTGGACTGCCAGTACATGTCAATGGAAACTTTGAGGTTGATTCTGCCAGGAGAAGCCTTTGGAAAGAAGATGGGAAGAGTAAGAAATCAAACTGGAATGAGATTTTGAAACAGAATGTCATTGCTCCACTTTATGCAGATCTCCTGCATTATATTAGGTGCAGCATTGCAGTTAAGAAAGTTTCAGTTGCAAGTACTGACTCATGTTTCAGTACAGAATACTTGTGTTTTTGGCCAACTGTGTCCAAAGATGTTTGCTCAGACTGGCATGAAATGATACATGGAGTATACAGATCATTGAAAGGAAAAGGCCTTGATGTAATCCCTGTGATGAAGAGCTCAACATGGAAAATTGCAGATAGAAAGATTAAAGAATACTCAATTTACTGGTGTAATGTCAGCGAAACAGACTCTATTAAGTCACCTTATCTGACAACCTTGGGAAATTTCAATCTGAACAACATTTTGGAAGATCTTGAAATGAAGCTGATTCCTTATTCCACAAACATGCAGAGGATTTGGAAAAGTTTCACAGATGCTGGGGTTGAAGTGAAAGAGGTCAGTCCCTCCACTGTGCAGACTTTTCTACGAGCAAAACCTCTCAATGATCCAACCCAAACAGATGAGGATTTGCCTTTACCCATAAGTGCTACTTTGATCAAAGATGAGGAAAGATGTTCGGAGCTCTTGAGTTTTTGTTTAAAAGATTTCACCTCAGAAAAGGTCACCCAGGACAATTCAAATTTACTTGATGGGCTTCCGCTTCTTCTCACAAGAGATAAAGTATTGACAGTTTTCAACTCCCAGTCACCCAAGTTGATATCAGTATATGAAAATCTCTTCTTTCACTACGAGAACAAATTTGCAGACTATCAGACAAACAAAGACCACATTGAACTTCTTCAAAGTTTAAAACTCATCCAAAAAATGACATTGCCCTGCTCAGAGAAATATCTGAAAACATTAATTCAGCTTCTTCTTGAGAACTGCTATGTTGATCCACACAGTGGTCTTCATGTCCCAAATGAGAAAATGTTGAAGTGGCTGAAATCACTTTGGAGGTTCATAATGAGTGAAATTAAAGCACCAACATCTAGAGGTGACGAGTCCAGTCTGACACTAAGTGATGTGAGGAAAACCTTTAGCGACTGCTACATTTTACCTGTTGTGTGTCCAAGGTTGAAGAACAAGCACTTGCTGCAAACAATGAAACACATGTCAAGTGTTGTGTTTGCCTCACAGAAATACAAAGCCATATCAGGCATCCTCTTTAAACTTGGTTTTATGACGTCTGATCATGTTTTCTTCTCTGAGATGGGCCGACAGGTATATTCATGTCTACATCATGAACTTCTTAATGTAGATGATCAAAGCTCAGTGTTGGATCAAGTGTACAACATTAATCACCCAGAGTTTTCCCACCTTTCAAATGATGATATGAAGGAGTTTCAGATGTTCCTGCAATCGGGATTATCCAAGTCCAAAGACAATCAAGAGTATGTGAGGAAACTTAAATCCTTACCAATATTTAAAACAACACATGGTGAACGAGTGAGGATTGATGGACCTAAAAAGGTTTATGTTCTCAACAACTCTTATTCAGTGAGATTTCCAGATTTGTTCAACCTGCCCAACAGCAACAGCATTTTTCTCAAGTACAACTCCGAGAACTACATGCTGTCAGAAACACTCAACATTCAGATCCTGGATGATTTGCAGTATTTCATGAAGTTCATTCTGCCTGCTGTACACCAACTCACAGAGACACAGATTCTTCACAGCCTCAAGCTGTTGCTGTCACTACATTACTCTTTGAAGGAAAGGGAAACTATCATCTCCTCACTGAAGACGGTGAAACTGATTCGTAGTTCTCAAGGTAGACTGGAGCCTGCATCATACTACTTTGATGAAAGTGTGGAGCTGTACAAACGAATGTTGCCCCAGGAGAGATTTGTTCCTGAGATATTTTGGACTGAGCTTTGTGACGGAGAAGACTACACAACAGAAAAAGCAAAGCAGCTGGTCAGAGAATTTGGAATGAAGCATGTTGTGTCAAACGATGAGATAATAAATTTTGCGTACCAGCTGGAATCAGAAGCAAAAGGAAAAGGGAGAATTGAAGACCTGAAAATGAAATCATCATTACTTTTCAGGGAAGCCTTGTATAAAGCATGTGATTCCAAAGACGACGAGGAAAGGTTGCTGGAAAGCATTGCTGACATCGAATTCATTTTTCCAGTATTGATTCGAAAAGAACTGTCCAACTACCACCGACCATTTGCTGCTGAAGGAACTACTGTTAAAATTAGAGGCTCGTTGACTGACAAAAATCCTGAGCATCAAGATTTGATTTGGACCTCCATGCCAATTATAGACCTGCCAATTATGTCACAAAGTCTTCAGAAAATGATAAAAAATGCAGGAGCTCATGAAGAACCACCTCCAAACTGTGTAACCAGTAACATAAGAAACATCTGTCAGTCACCATGTGAAACTGACCAGCTGATCAAAACACGAGCTGAAGTGTTCAGAAGTTCCTACGCTTACCTGCAAGCAAAAAGATTTGAAGGAAACCAGCTGGCTGGTCTTCCTGTTGTGTTGGTTGAAAAAGACACAAAACTTGTGACGGTTGATGACGTGTGTCTGTCACTCTCCGATGATCTGGACTTCAGACCATATCTGTACAAGATTACTCCAAAAGATGCAATGTATGCACCGTTCTTTCGGAAAATTGGTGTGAAGAACAAAGCTACTGCAGAGCAATATTGTAATGTTTTGGCAGCAGTTTACACTGATTCCTGTGATAAACAGAAACTACATTCGAACCAGCTGAGAACTGTGAAACGAGCTGTTGAGCAGTTGTTTAAGTTAATCAAAACTCACGGAAACCAGAAGCTTCTTGAATATGTGGAGACTCTGTATCTTCCTGCAGTAGATGGTAAATTATACCCATCATCCACACTCTGCTACAACGACACAGTGTTTGAGACCAAAAGGTTGGAAGAAGCACTGGAGAACAAGTTCCTGCTGCTTGAGAAACTCGGTAAATGTCATTTGGGCAACGACAAGTATGAGCATCATCAGCTGTTGCAACTGCTGCCTCAGAAATTTCAGCCAAAGATGCTGTCTGAGTTCACAGAGGAAAGAGTTGTGGAATCAAAGATGCAGCTTTGTGAACTTGGGACTGGCTGTGAATTTAGTGGATGGTTTGATAAACATCTCTCCTCAGGAGCCTTTAAATATGGATTAATTTGTCTTATTAGAGAGAATTCTCAAGGCAAAATAACACAAGAAGATGCCACTAAAATGTGTGAGCAGACTTTTGGCAGTATACAAATTTTGTGCTGCAGAACTTTGGAAACAGCTCTCTGGCTCGATAAACAGCCACTTCCCAAAACTGATGAAGAAACTGATGTATCTGTGGAACGAGGGCAACAAGGGTGCACCTTTTACTTAAAGCACAATGATGACATGGCTCTCAAAGTAGTAAATGAAGTCATCATGACACTGACAAAGGAGATTAATGGTCTTTTAGGAAACAGAATTGCATCGGTTCACCTTCCAGTGCTGGGACAACTCCTCATGTGTGACAATCTGCAAGATGTTCGGAAAACTCTGGCTAAAAATCAGATCCGTGACAGTGCTGAAACTGAAAGTTCCTCTTTTAGTCCAGCAGCCCCTGGGACAGAGATTCCAGGAGAATGGCATGATTGTTTGGACATGAATGTCCTCAACAACTTTGAAGAGGGGGAATATGTTGGCTACAGCATTGATGACAAGTACATTTATACAGTTATTGATGAAGAACTGCCTGGTCACAATGGACGATATTCATGGAGATACAAAGTAGAAGTAGGAGAAGATGAGCCCATTGAAGTCAGCTGTGTTGATCTGTTTCAGTTTAAACGAGAAAAGAAGGTAAAAACAGAAAGGAGGAAATGCATGGAGCCAGAACCACAGAAGAAGATGCTAAAACCAGAAGAAAACACTTGCATGGAGCTGGAACCACTGGCAGGAGCTGGGCCACATTCTTCTGAATCATCAATAAATTCCTTACCGGCCTCTGTTGAGGAAGCTAAAAGGGAAATTGATAAATGTTTGGCAGAGATCTGGAAGCTTCCTGAGGAGGAGAGGCACAAAGCCATCAAGAGACTGTACCTTAGGTGGCACCCTGACAAAAATCCGTATTGCCAGTCTCTCGCCAGTGAGGCATTCAAATATTTACAGAATCGAATTGATGAGCTCAGCAAACCCAAAGCTGCAGGCTTGACCTTTTCAAGCAGAAATACAAATTTCAGAGGCTTCTATCAACAGTGGAATCAGGAGGCCAGGTATCACAGAAATAGTCGAGAGAGGTTCTCTAGAGGTTATAGAGGTTTCCATTCCTACAACTTCTGGACCCACAATGAAAATGTCCCAAGGCCAGACAGAGAAGAGGCCAGACGCTGGTGTAGACAGGCTCGCTGCGATCTCAATGCAGCTCACAAAGACACTGGTGGAGGGAGCACAGAGTGGTGTCTGTTTAAGGTCCATCAAGCAGTGGAAAAGTCTCTCATAGCAGCATGCTATAAAAAAAATGGACAACACCCCAACAGCAGCTCAATTTCAGCCACTGCTGCACAAGTTTCCTGCTACAGCCCCCAACTGAGAGATCTGCCTGAGATTGTGAAAAACCTGCAGACACTCGGGGTGGATCCCAAAAGGACTCAATATCCCAACTGCCATCCATATCCCCACATACCGAACGGACAATTCAGATCAGAGAATGAAATGCTGGCACTGAACAAGGCATCTGAGCTCCTTAATAAAATAGAAGCATATGTGAATTAAGGACTCAAGACAGATGGACTGTCAATTAGTGTGACTGTGTTTTGACATGTTAAACGGATGATATCAGCAATCTAAAGCTGAAATATTATTTAGCATCACAACCAATATCATTTCAAGTTGTCTAATTTTTCACAGTAATAATCACAGAAAACATTAAATGAAAAATGTTTTTTATTTTTGTCAATGCTATTTACTCACTAGAGTGTTTTTATATACATTTAGAAATATTTACTTCAGCTTTCCTGACTTTGAGATATTCAATGTATGGTTTTGTTCTGAAAACAAAAAATCAAATATTCTTCTTGATTAAGTTTGTTGACATCTTTGAGTTGCAGCAGAATCACTGAACCATCTGCTGGAGATCAACATATTCACTGTAACACTGTCATGAAATGAAAAATGTCAAGGTTTCTATGTTTTAAACAGTTGTGACTACTTCTCAGAGCACAGTTTAACTACTTCATCTATAGATATTTTCCTATGTTTTAAGCAAGTTCTACTACTGTGACCCAAGTATGTATTGTTAAATTTAAATGATTTATGATACTGAGGACCAAAACAATACCGTATGAATTTCCAATAAAAGTTTGTTTTTGCAAAGTTTTTTTTAGCATTGAGATGAAACAAAATATTTAATGCAGTATTTCGCATTTGAGGGTTTTTAATGTAGTAGTTTTGTTCAGGAAATAAAAATACAAAAGAATTTAATGGAAACTTTTTAAATTTGTATTCAATTTTACTTATAAAATGAAATGATGAAACAGCAATCTCATATTTCAAACACCTTTGTAAACTGATTCCCAGTCTTTCTAATACTTCTATAGTTACTTTTGAAATTTTACTTTCTCTTTTTAATAATCATGTACCCAAGACTTTTGAGAAATAAAGCGTACTTACTAAATAATGACAGTGTGTGTGTTTATGATGTGATTTCACTGAATGTTACAGCAAAGATTTACCACTTCTTTTATCTTTTATAAATTGTGGGGATTGTGCCCCCAGAGGTCCAATTCTATGTTTGAGAGGACATGCAGTAAGTCCATATGTTTTGACAGATTTCCTTTTACATCAGGCACACCGTCAGGGATCTGAGCAGAGAATAGCAAATGTGATCACAAAGAGCTTATGAACAATAGTTTTCAAGTGTCATTATATCACACATGTCTTTGCATAAAAGCTGCAAAACTTTATGGCCATAGTGTAAAAAACCCCATAACATTTAAGCCTTAATAAAAATTATAAAGATATGAAACAATAATATATATAAAATACACAATTACTTAAAAGAAATCAATAAATACACAAACACTTCAACCAGTGCTTCCTCCAACTGGATGAGTAACGGGAACCACTCACTGTCGGATTTGTGAGTGCTAAAATTATACTGTTACTAGAGCCATCCAGTCGTTCTCTACAAGTGAACATTAAATTTTTTAAGAGTGCTTTTAAAGTACAAACACCCACAGCTACAAACGTCTGACTGGCACTACCTCCTCTAGGTATCCTACAAGGATTCTCATTGCATCATTAAATGCAACATGCAGCTTCTGCATGCTATATTGCAGTGGTAGGAACGTTAGTCCTCGAGCGCCGGTGTCCTGCAGGTTTTAGATCTCACCCTGGGTCACCACACCTGAATCAAATGATTAGTTCATTACCAGGCCTCTGGAGAACTTCAAGACATGTTGAGGAGCTAATTTAGCCATTTAAATCAGCTGTGTTGGATCAAGGACACATCTAAAACCTGCAGGACACCGGCTCTCGAGGCCTGGAGTTCCCTACCCCTGCTATATTGCTTGTAAAATGACCACAAGGGGGCAGTATATAGCAGTGTGCAAGACGCTTTAAAAAAGCACTTTAACTGGAACTGAACAGAAGCTGAATTTGTGTGCAATAGTATTTGCCTGCACATAGAGCTTACAGCATTGTCTGTATATGTCATCATCATTCATTTGATCAGTAATAAAGTGACCGAGGTATTTCACCTTTTATGAATCTCAAGGGTATCGTCGGACAGTTTAAACACAGGGAAATTTAGCTGTTTATCCTGCTTGGTTCTACATATCAAGATAGCATTGTACTTTAATCATATAGCACACCATATTCAGTACAGATATTAAGAAGCTGCTGTAATCCAGCACTACTTGGACTAAAACAACCAGGTCATCTGCATACGTAAGATGATTATCAATGTTTACCTAACATACATCCAGTGTTACAGGTTCTCAGCTGTATGGGCAAATCTGGAGGGTAAACTATGGAGACCCAGAAACACCTTTAACAGTTGATGGTAGAGATGGTTTACGATTAAAGATTTTATTTACATATATACTACTCAATATTAAACATCCAACAATTAATGCAATACTTATACCCCTTAAATTAAACCTGAAAGACTGCGTTTTACTCCTAACTTCACTGTATGAAGAAAAATCCACTGTGCTACTATAGAAGCAAAATGACGGAAAAACAAGGAATTGGTGTCCATAATCTATGAACCTAAATTGTCTCTGAGGTTTATTTGTGGCTTCTCCCTTCATGGTTGATGGCAGTGATGGAGGGTTCTATTACCACCACAATCCTATGATGAGGTAGCGCTTGACCAGACTACTAGGTCCAGGGCCTCCTGCTTGGGTCCTGCCGTTCTACAACAACCACAAGCAGGTTGATCAATGTGAGTACTGCATCAGGAGTACAAGATGAAGAATGAAAGAAAATACATACAGTATAAATTAGTGGTCAGAATTAATATTTCGGAACTGTATGTAATTGCAGATGGGGAATCAAACCACCAAACTTCCTCATTAGTAGGCATTCTGCTCTACCACCTGAGCTACAGCCACCCCAAAATTACCCCAAATATGTAAAAGCTAGACTATAGCTAAAGGACTTCTGGACTAAATTATATTTACAGATGTTCCTTAACTTGTTTTCTTCACCCTTACATATTTATTGTACAACATCGAAATGTTGGCAGAATAAAGGAAAACATTTCTGAATAAAGTTCAGCAAATCAATACTACAACCTTTGTATAACACATAATTGAAAGCTGAAAAAAATTAACTGAAAAAATTGCTTTTCAGCCTAAAATGCTATTTTGTGTACAGCTTGATTTTAGCTTTACTTTTTAATGTAAAGCTGCTTTGCTGCATACAAAATATCTGCTTTTCTATAGCCATCTTGTCTGAGATCTCTAATTTCTCATAATACACAATGTTGCCCATGTCATAATTTCTCTTACAAATGAAGTAATATCAAGACTATATCTTACAATAATTTTTAAAATACAGCTTCTCTGAATAATTGCACAGATTCAAGACCAAAATTGACTGTGAACTTTTGATTGTCAGTCACTTTTGACTTTTCCCAGTCCAATCTTTTCTAATTTTTCTTAACCAACAACTTACCTGGATAAAGACTAAAACATTCACTCTGCAGCTGAAGGTGTCTGAGTAATGGCTACGTGGAGCCTTTCCACCTGCTACCACCAG
>NW_020327249.1:0-73418 GCF_001858045.2 Oreochromis niloticus | reverse complement strand
TTCAGAGACCAACGTTATCACTGTCAATGTGCTTCACTTAAAGGCATTGGTCATATAAGAAAACATGAATAACCAATGTGCATTTACAGCATCATTAAATAATATAGCTCTTGCTTCCTACAAATTCCCACACTCACTTAATTCCATGTTGTCTGAAAGGCAGAGCCTTGCAAAGTAAAACTACTTGTTAACAGCTACTGGCACTGTAATTCCTATGATATGAATGTTGACTAGTGAAAACCAATGTACTCACTTAATTAAACAGCCAATAGTTTTATATGTATGTTCATGCAGCCCTCACCTTACACAGTTAATTGCACAAGTTGTTGAGCATTTTGCTTTTGGAGCAAACCTCAACTGTTCATTCACAGCACTGCAGTTTTAAAACTGGCTTCATTTTTCGACAATGGAGCTTTCAGCTTAATTATAATATGCAGATCAAGCGTGAAGATTAGGATAGTCACTGTTAATATTGTCTCTAGTTACAGTTACATCAAGTGTTCTACTGAAAAGTGTCTCTGTCTTCTGATTTCCTTTCTGGAAAAATCTCATTCAGTGCACGTTGGTATAGAGGTTCCAGAGAATGTGTCACTAACACATAGATACCTAAAGCATAAGCCTTGAGTTTGTTATGTTTTTACGAAGGTCCTGCTCTCTATGCCTACAACAATGCCGCATTCACTGATGAGACTGGAAAGGAATTCAGATGGCTGGAAGGAGTGTCAAGCGTGATGACCCAAACAGAGTGGAAGGTTTGGAATCGGCTTCAACTCTGTTTACCACATAACAGGTGAAACTATGTGTAGTTAGATCACAGCTATGAGTAGTATTTTGAAAGATAAACGTTAGCAGTACATATTTTTACTTTGTCCACAGATGTGCCAAGTATATTCAGTTCAGGCATCTTGGCATGATGGATCCCAAGAAAAAGTATTGGGAGAGAAATGGAGGTTTCGGTGGTCTTGGATGATGCTGAACACCAAGAGTTCTGTTGAATATGAGTGATCAGTTTCAACCATTTAGAGATATAGTCTCACTTGTATGTGAACATGGATGGTCAAAAGTTGTCATGGAGGATCAGCACTTCAGTGGGACAATTTTTAGATTTCTCTAGCAATGAAGCATCAGAGATTTCTGATAATCTGTATGACTCAGATAAAGTGGTTGAGCTTTTGATAGCTTCATTGCAGATGCAGATTTGAGCCTCCTCTTCTTGAAAATGTCACCTCCGTGTCCTTGTACATATTAGTGAAGATGGAGCTGTTACACCAGACTTGAAGTTCAATCTTCAGTCCCCACAGATGTGTTTTGGAGCCAGAAGAGGAGTCAGTCATGAGGGTCTACAAGGTTCAAAGTTATAACTGTGAGTTCAGAAGACCAAAAAGAGACAAAGTGGCTTCTGACAACATGTACCATGAAAGAGGGCGTTGCAGAAGATCTCGATTTGCTTACAAGAAGTTGAGCTTTTACCTCAAGTTGACCTGGCATCCCCTGTGTGAGAAGAGAGACTGTAGCCAGAGCAGACTGAGCTGCTTTCTCCCCCTTCCAAACAATGAATCCAATAAGACAGGACTCCCAGTTTATGTCAATGCATGCTTTGGCCTCACAGACAATAGAGACACATCAAATGGCAAGAGGAAGACCAGAGACATATGAACATGCATTGTGGAATGAATGCTGATGAAGAAGGGTTTCCACAAGCATACATCAAGATCATTCAAGATGCCATTAAACTTGCCCAAAATCTATCCTCCTGTTTCCTTGTGTACAATCTGTGGCCAGATCTCACTCAGATACAACACAAAGACAAATGGCATGCTCTCACTCTGGATGTTTTCATCACTTATTCAGACAGAACGTGGCCATCCTCTCTCTTGCTAAAGATGAAAGACAGTTTATCTCTCCATCAGAAGCTGTTTCCCTGCAATGGCCAACAAGCACCAACATATTGTCTGCCATTAAAAGGGCTTAGTGTCATGTGGAGAAAATCTTGTCACTTTACCAGCTAGTGTTGCGAATGCTATAATGAGGCTACCCAAACCCTACTACCCTAAAACATGTGACTCCAGCATTCCTCAGGGACATTCTCACAGGACCGGTGTGGATAACATCACCAAAGATGACAAACTCAGTCTTTTGGAGTACATTTGGGTGATAAACAATACAAAGAACTGAGGGTCTTCACCTCCTTCCACTCAGTGATGGCTCTTTCAGATCTTTCACATACAGAGAGGAGACACTGCTTTGATTGACAGCCATGAATTTCCAAGGTAGGGTTTCCATACATCTATCAATATTTAAAATAAATGTTATATTCATTATGACTAAAGTTGCCATTTTTATGTGTTATTCACATAATGATTGTAACTGAATATTGGAAGGTTCAGGAATATTTCTATACTGAATGAACTCTTAACAGTTTGATCGACAGAATCCATTACACTTTTTTATAGAGTCTTGCTGCCATTCTGTAAACCTTCTCATCCACATGATCTGACTCCAGCCTGCGGTGCCCATCTGAAAGAACTGGCCAAAGAAGTAAGTCAAAGTAATTTTAAAGAATGCAGAGTCATTTGTACACAGCTACACATTTTAGCACACACATTTATTCTTATCTTTTAAAAAAAATCTTTTTGATCTGCTCTTCAGATTTCTTCAAGGTCACCAACATTGATGCATCCCATGTGCTGAATATGCAAGACGATATTTGCCACCAGACTGGAAGCAGACAGGGAAGAACCTTGTTACATGGGACAACAACAACAGTCAGCATCCACCTTAGACTGGTTCCAAGAATTCTGGAGGTTTCTCAACAGTCATTTTAACGAGTTAAGTCCTTTCACTGACATACCTCTAATACCAGTTAGTCCTCTGTCTGGCAGTCAGACTGTATCAGTAGCAAAACTACAGCAGAGCACAACCCTGACTTTCAGAAAAGTAAACAGCTGAATTTGCCAGACGGAATAGCTCATCTGGTGAACAAGTTGTGGCACAGTGGTGAGAGGAATGAGTGGCTCAAGCATGAAGACCTTGACTGTACGTGCTGTGCCATCTCCAAGGAGTGTTTTGAAGGTCTTGATGAATTTAGATTTCCAGTATCTTGTCACAGAACTCACATCTGCCTCTCACACAGCACGCAATGACTAAAAGATATCTTTCTTATCTGGATTCTCTCTCAAAAACAGAGAAAGATTTTCTGTTGAAGTTGCCTTTGTTTCAAACCATGAAAGGATTCAGTGTTGCAGCTCAATCAAAACAAGCTGTGCTTCTGATCTCAGGCCTAACAGTACCAACAGAGCTCCCTATGCCTGATTCCATAATCCAGTGTTCTACTGAGACTGACCGCAGACTGTTACAGCTGCTCAAAGTTCATCTCTTGGACACCGCTGAAGCAGCCAATGTTCTTGTTGACAGCATAAGGAAAGGCGCTTGTAGCAGTGACGACACTAACAAAACAATGACTTGGGTTTTACAGCATGGTAAGGTGCTTTTCTCACAAAACGAATCCCTGAAATGTAGCTGTAAGGACTTGAGCTTCATTGAAATGAATGGACAGCTGAAAAAGGCATCTGACTTTTTGATCCAAGAATTCAGACTTTTAAAGTCATCTTTGAGTCAGACTTCTTTCCACCGCCTTCATACACTCATTCACTGCAGATGCTGGAAAGCTTAACAGAATCGGATTACTGAATAAAGAGATGGATTTCTCACCTGAACATTTGCTACATGCTGCCACCCTGACTGACAAACTGTGTGTGAACTCACAAACTGAGGCTCTAAGAAGAGCTCAGGTTCTGTTGGAAATGTTGGAAAGTAATGATCTACTGTCAAAGTTTTCTCACAAACAAATTCATTGCCTCAAAATGCTTAAATGGATCCCATGTGAACAACCTGGAAGTGAGAAACAATTCAGTGATAAATCTCAGAAGTATTGTTTGTTTTGCCCAAATGAAATAAGACATTCTGTGTATAAGGACATTGTTGGACATGTATGCCACTAACAGGAAGCTCAGTGACAGAGTTAGCAACAGCTTGGTCTCAAAGACCTACCACCACCTGAAAAAGTGATTGAGAATCTGTCAGTCTTGAAATCAAAAGCACTGGAAATGGCTAATCCTGACACAGATGTAGACTTCAAAAGACAGCTGCACAGCATTTACAAACACATGCAAGACAATGTCTCTGTATTTGTTACAATGATGAGCAAGGAGACATGCTGGCTATGGACTCACAACCAGTTTGTTGCACCCCAGGATCTGGTTCTTGAATACCCAAATAATCTAGATCTGAGTTCTTACATTGGGAAGGTGCCAAGTGAATTTTTGCCATACAGAACATTGTTCCAGAGGTTTGGCCTGAGAAAAGTACTTTCCAGTGAAGACATTTTGGGCATTCTGTACTCCATCCAGCAAACTGTTGAAGCAAGACAAGTGCCATTTGCAAGTTCCTCAGAGGTCAAAGTGTCAATAGAAATTCTCAACTGGCTCTGGAAAGAGAAGAAGACAGTTCAGGATGACATCCCAGTGCCAGTTATTGCTGAGGGAGGAAAATTTACCCTTAAACCACGATCAACAGCTCTTTCTGTGATGTAAGCAAAATGGACTAAAGAACTAAACTGCAGAGAAGAGGAAATTTATGTCATACATGAGGAAATTCCAAAAGCAGCGGCTGAATGGCTGGAAATTCGTTTTCTCAGTACCCACATCCTTGATCCAGAGGAGATAGGAATAGAGCAGTGTGGACAATCTGAACCAATAACAATGAGGATAAAAACATTCTTAAGAGTCGATGAAGACAGTGACATCTTCAAAGAGCTCATCCAGAATGCAGAGGATGCTGGGGCAGATGTTTGCAAGTTCTTGGTGGATTTCAGAGTACACGAGATGCCCCTGAAAGCCTGATTGACCTGACATGGCTCTTTGTCAGGGACCTTGTCTTTGGGCTTTCAATAATGAGCAGTTTACAGCAGAGGATTGGAAAAATATTGTCAGAGTTGGCTCAGCCTCAAAGGAAAACAAAGCAGAAAAAATTGGAAAGTTTGGACTTGGATTCAACACTGTGTATCATGTGACAGATGTCCCCTCCATCCTTAGTGGCAACACTCTTCTCATACTTGATCCAAATGTTACTCATCTCACAAAACATATCAAACATAAATCAAATCCCGGAATCAAGCTGGATCTCTCTCAACAGCATCTCTTTCATTGTTTTCCTGGTCAGTTTGGATCATATGAAAACATTTTTGACTGTAATTTTACCAGAAAAAGTCCTCCTGAACCCTATCCAGGCACTCTGATCAAACTACCTTTCCGAAGTGAAGAAGAGGCTGCCAAATCAGAAATAAACCCAAAAGTGTATCAAAAACACAATATCCTTGATTTTCAACATCTCTTTTCTAAGAATTCACAAACCCATCTGCTTTTTTTAAAGAACATCATTACATTATCCCTCCAAAATATCCCACACAATGGATCAACTCCACCAAGAGATAATGAAATAGAGACCATCTTCTCTGTGTCCAAAACCACTGTGAGTGCAATGGAGATTCCTGATGACACCGGTGTGTCCAAGCAACGTCATGCTGAGAAATCACTAATGAAACTTGATGGTAAATGCAAAGGACTAATTGAATCTTGCACAGTCAGAATTATCCAAATATCCAGTCAGCAGTCTAATGAAACTAAACTTCAGTTCTGGCTCCTGTACAACTGCTTTGGGACAGATGAGTCCTTTAAAATGGCCCTTCACAAAAACAAGCAAGCCAGTTTCTCTTTGCCCATTGGAGGGATTGCTGTGCCTTTGCAAAATGATCCAGAAACTGGAAAATTCACCACATTACAAACAGATCTTGTTTGACAGGCCTTTTGCTTCCTTCCTCTTCCCATTCACACAGGTCTTCCTGTCAATGTAAATGGCACATTTGCGGTGACAAGCAACCGAAAAGCTCTGTGGGAAACTGGAGTGAAAAATGACTGGAACAAAGCTCTCCTTCAGGATCCAGTAGTGACAGCATATGTTACTGTACTCAAGGCACTAAAGAAAATGTCAGAAGATAAGCAGCTGGTGAGTTACTGTTATCACAGTTTTTGGCCTGATAGAGAGAAAGTGACTGAAACTTTCAAGCCTTTAGTGGATGCACTTTACTCAACCATTGTTGATGACTCTGTTGGTCCAGAGCTCTTTAGTGATGGAGAACAATGGTTCTCAATGAACAATGCCATATTTCTACATGAGAGCATTGAAAATGATGAAAAGATTGGTGACCTTGCAGTTCAAGTTTGCAAGAAATATGCAAAAGGACCCAACCATGTTGTTCCTCTTCCACTGTGGCTGAGAAATAGCTTCAAACAGGCTGGCCTAGAAAAGGTTTTACAAAACAGGACATGGAACTGGGAGAAGTTCTACAGAGAAGCAGTGTTCAGTAACCTAACTACAATGGACTCGAAGAGTAGAGATACCCTTGTGCTGCATGCTATTGACCTTCATATCAAAGAAATTGACAGTCTGCTGCTCTGCCATCCATGCATACCCACAAAGGGTGGACAGCTCCAACATGTCAGGAATCTTGTGAATCCTACAGGGAAAGTGGCCTGTCTGTTTGAACCAAAAGAGGGACGCTTGCTGGATGGATCCGAAAATGACTTCAGATCTCCAAAAAGGATTCAGCGTTTGTTGGAACTCGGTATGGCAAATGATCATCTCCCATTGGAAGACATCACAGAGAAAGCAGGCACAATTAATAAAACCTGGAGCACTGACAAAAATAAAGCATTTGTCCACTTGAAGTGCCTTTTTGAACTGATGAAGAATCACACTGATGATAAAGACTCTCACCACTGGAAAACACTCAGGACAACTGCATTTCTTCCAGCATATTCACCTGGTGATGCAAAAATGGAAGGAAATGTAACACTTAAAAAGCCCACAGATGTTTTTAGTGACAAATGCTCCCTTCTCGTTAACATGACACAACCAGTGCTGGATAATAGTAATTTGAAAATACACCACAGTGATCCAGTCCTACAGATCTTGGGCGTGAACAGCACTCCGAAGCCAGAGGTGGTGCTCCAGCAGCTGCATGAAGGAAGCAAACAAGCACACTCCATTGACAGATCCATGCTTTACAAAATAGCATTTGAGTGCTATAAGTGTCTGGATCAGTGGATCTGGGACTCTGGAAATACCTCTTACATTTCACAACAAGTAAATTCATTTCCATTCATCCTCATTGGCGATACATTTGTGAATGTTGATCGTGTAGCTGAGAACGGGCAATTTGAAGCAAAGCCCTATCTCCACGTACTTCCAGCTGCCTTCACAAGCTTCAGGAACCTCTGGACATGTATAGGTGTTGAAAAACAATTCACAGCCACTCAGTTTCTAACTGTGTTGCAGGAATTAAAAGCTCAACATGGAAACCAGCCCCTACCAGAGAGTGATCTCTCAGTTGTCCTCACAATTTTAAACAAAGGGATTTTTGAGGCCAAAGTCAAAATCATGCATGACTGTCTGATACCCAATGAGCATGGAGTTTTGCAGTTTGCTAGTGAGCTGTTTTACAATGACAGCCCGTGGATGCCACTCACTTCAGGTGTCACATTGTGTCACGAGAATATCCCACGAGCTATGGCTCGCCACATTGGAATCAAAACAACAAGGCATCATTCTCTGGAAACCCACATAGTTGATGACATGTCACCATTTGCTTTTGAGTTTGAACAGCAGGAACAGCTGACTGTTCGTATTAAAAACATAATTTCAGCCTATCCATCAAAGAAGGATATCCTTAAAGAGCTCATCCAAAATGCTGATGATGCAGAAGCAACAGAAATTCACTTCATCTGAGACAAAAGACAACATGGAAAAGAAAAAACATTTGGGAAGAAATGGAACCAACTTCAGGGTCCAGCACTTTGTGTGTTCAACAACAAAGTGTTTTCTGATGCTGACATTAAGGGAATTCAACAGCTGGGAGAGGGAGGAAAGCACAACACCCCAGGGAAGATAGGGAAGTACGGAGTTGGATTCAACTCTGTTTACCATCTGACTGACTGTCCTTCGATCCTTACAGGAGATGAAGTACTTTGCATTTCTGACCCCAATCAAAAATACATTGAAAATCACTCAAATAAACCACGATATGGCATTGGCTATAAACTAGCTGACACTTTCAAAGAAATGTACGTAGATGTCTACAAATCATTTCTTCCAGACAAATTTTCTCTTAAAGAGGGCACCATGTTCAGATTACCTCTGAGAATGGGTACAAATGCAAATACCTCCAAAATATCACAGCAAGGACTCACTGACCACGACATGAAAGAACTGTGCTCTGCCCTGTCTGAAGATCCTGAAGGACTAATTCTCTTTCTGAAAAACATCTGCAAAATCACAGTCCATGAAATCAGTGAAGATTCAAGAGGACTTAAAACCATCTTTGAGGTTGAAAAAAATCTGCCACAGAAAAGTCGGGAAGAAAAAGATGCTTTTGTAAAACATCTACAAAATGCACTGAAATCAGAGAAATTAGCAACACAAAAGACTTTCTATGAAACCACAATTTCCACCTCAGATAAAAGACAAAGTAAGTGGATTGTTGCAGAACAGTTTGGCTCCTTCAAAGACAGCTTTGAATTAAAACTATCAGACAAACTTCCCCAAGCATCATTAGCTGCACGTGTGAACACAAAAGGATCCAGCGTCATGGATTTTAAAGGAGAAGCCTTTTGTTCACTTCCTTTGCCAGGGAAAACTGGACTGCCAGTACATGTCAATGGAAACTTTGAGGTTGATTCTGCCAGGAGAAGCCTTTGGAAAGAAGATGGGAAGAGTAAGAAATCCAACTGGAATGAGATTTTGAAACAGAACGTCATTGCACCACTGTATGCAGATCTCCTGCATTATATTAGGTGCAGCATTGCAGCTAAGAAAGTTTCAGTTGCAAGTACTGACTCATGTTTCAGAACAGAATACTTGTGTTTTTGGCCAACTGTGTCCAAGGATGTTTGCCCAGACTGGCATGAAATGATACATGAAGTATACAGATCACTGAAAGGAAAAGGCCTTGATGTAATCCCTGTGATGAAGAGCTCAACACGGAAAATTGCAGATAGAAAAATTGAAGAATACTCATTTGACTGGTGTAATGTCAGTGAAACAGACTCACTTGAGGCCCCTTACCTTGCAAACTTTACAAACTACAAGTTGATGCCCATCTTGGAAGATCTTGGAATGAAGCTGGTTCCTTATTCCACAAACATGCAGAAGATTTGGAAAAGTTTCACAGATGCTGGGGTTGAAGTGAAAGAGGTCAGTCCCTCCACTGTGCGGACTTTTCTACGAGCAAAACCTCTCAATGATCCAACCCAAACAGATGAGGATTTGCCTTTACCCATAAGTGCCACTTTGATCAAAGATGAGAAAAGATGTTCAGAGCTCTTAAGTTTTTGTTTAAAAGATTTCTCCTCACAAAAGGTCACCCAGGACAATTCAAATTTACTCAATGGACTTCCACTTCTTCTCACAAAAGGGAAAATATTGACAGTTTTCAACTCCCAGTCACCCAAGTGGATATCAGTATATGAAAATCTCTTCTTTCACTACGAGGACAAATTTGCAGACTATCAGACAAACAAAGACCACATTGAACTTCTTCAAAGTTCAAGAATCATCCAAAAAATGACATTGCCCTGCTCGGAAAAATATCTGAAACCATTAATTCAGCTTCTTCTTGAGAACTGCTATGTTGATCCACACAGTGGTCTTCATGTCCCAAATGAGAAAATGTTGAAGTGGCTGAAATCACTTTGGAGGTTCATAATGAGTGAAATTAAAGCACCAACATCTAGAGATGACGAGTCAAATCTGATACTCAGTGAAGTGAGGAAACTCTTCAGTGACTGCTACATTTTACCTGTTGTGTGTCCAAGGTTGAAGAACAAGCACTTGCTGCAAACAATGAAACACATTTCAAGTGTTGTGTTTGCCTCACATAAAGACATATCAGGCATCCTCTTTAAACTTGGTTTTATGACGTCTGATCATGTTTTCTTCTCTGAGATGGGCCAACAGGTATATTCATGTCTACATCATGAACTTCTTAATGTAGATGATCAAAGCTCAGTGTTGGATCAAGTGTACAACATTAATCACCCAGAGTTTTCCCACCTTTCAAATGATGATATGAAGGAGTTTCAGATGTTCCTGCAATCGGGATTATCCAAGTCCAAAGACAATCAAGAGTATGTGAGGAAACTCAAATCCTTACCAATATTTGAAACAACACATGGTGAACGAGTGAGGATTGATGGACCTAAAAAGGTTTATGTTCTCAACAACTCTTATTCAGTGAGATTTCCAGATTTGTTCAACCTGCCCAACAGCAACAGCATTTTTCTCAAGTACAACCCCGAGAACTACAAGCTGTCAGAAACACTCAACATTCAGATCCTGGATGATTTGCAGTATTTCATGAAGTTCATTCTGCCTGCTGTACACCAACTCACAGAGACACAGATTCTTCACAGCCTCAAACTGTTGCTGTCACTACATTACTCTTCAGAGGACAAGAAAACTATAATCTCCTCACTGAAGACGGTGAAACTGATTCGTAGTTCTCAAGGTAGACTGGAGCCTGCATCATATTACTTTGATGAGAGTGTGGAGCTGTACAAAACAATGCTGCCTCAAGATAAATTTGTTCCTGAGATATTTTGGACTGAGCTGTGTGAAGGAGATCTTTTAGTAGAACAAGAAGCAAAAGAGCTGGTCAGAGAATTTGGAATGAAGCATGTTGTGTCAAACGATGAGATAATAAATTTTGCGTACCAGCTGGAATCAGAAGCAAAAGGAAAAGGAAGAATTGAAGACCTGAAACTGAAATCATCATTACTTTTCAGTGAAGCCTTGAATAAAGCATGTGATGCCAAAGACAACAAGGAAAGGTTGCTGGAAAGCATTGCTGACATCAAATTCATTTTTCCAGTATTGATTCGAAAAGAACTGTCCAACTACCACCAACCATTTGCTGCTGAAGGAACTACTGTTAAAATTAGAGGCTCGTTGATTGACAAAAAACCTGAGCATCAAGATTTGATTTGGACCTCCATGCCAATTATAGACCTACCAGTTTATACAACACAGAAACTTATGCAGATGATAAAAAACGCAGGAGCTCATGAGGAACCACCTCCAAACTGTGTAACCAGTAACATAAGAAACATCTGTCAGTCATCATGTGAAACTGACCAGCTGATCAAAACACGAGCTGAAGTGTTCAGAAGTTCGTACGCTTACCTGCAAGCAAAAAGATTTGAAGGAAACCAGCTGGCTGGTCTTCCTGTTGTGCTGGTTGAAAAAGACACAAAACTTATGAGGCCTGATGACGTGTGTCTGTCGCTCTCCTATGATCTGGACTTCAGACCATATCTGTACAAGATTACTCCAGAAGATGCAATGTATGCACCGTTCTTTCAGAAAATTGGTGTGAAGAACAAAGCTACTGCAGAGCAGTATTGTAATGTTTTGGCAGCAGTTTACACTGATTCCTGTGATAAACAAAAACTACATTCGAACCAGCTGAGAACTGTGAAACAAGCTGTTGAGCAGTTGTTTAAGTCAATCAGTGCTCAGGGAAATGAGACACTTCTTGAAAATGTGGAGACTCTGTATCTTCCTGCAGTAGATGGTAAATTATACCCATCATCCACACTCTACTACAACGACACAGTGTTTGAGACCAAAAGGTTGGAAGAAGCACTGGAGAACAAGTTCCTGCTGCTTGAGAAACTCAGTGAATGTCATTTGGGCAACGACAAATACAAGCATCATCAGCTGTTGCAACTGCTGCCTCAGAAATTTCAGCCAAAGATGCTGTCTGAGTTCACAGAGGAAAGAGTTGTGAAATCAAAGATGCAGCTTTGTGAACTTGGGACTGGCTGTGAATTTAGTGGATGGTTTGATAAACATCTCTCCTCAGGAGCCTTTAAATATGGATTAATTTGTCTTATTAGAGAGAATTCTCAAGGCAAAATAACACAAGAAGATGCTTCTAACAAATGTGAGCAGATTTTTGGCAGTATACAGATTATCTGCTGCAAAACTTTGGAAACAGCTCTCTGGCTTGATAAACAGCCACTTCCCAAAACTGATGAAGAAACAGATGTTTTTGTGGAACGAGGACAACAAGGGTGCACCTTTTACTTAAAGCACAATGATGGCATGGCTCTCAAGGTAATAAATGAAGTCATCATGACACTGACAAAGGAGATTAATGCTCTTTTAGGAAACAGAATTGCATTGGTTCATCTTCCAGTGCTGGGACAACTCCTCATGTGTGACGATCTGCAAGATGTTCGGAAAACTCTGGCTAAAAATCAGATCCGTGACAGTGCTGAAACTGAAAGTTCCTCTTTTAGTCCAGCAGCCCCTGGGACAGAAGTTCCAGGAGAATGGCATGATTGTTTGGACATGAATGTCCTCAACAACTTTGAAGAGGGGGAATATGTTGGCTACAGCATTGATGACAAGTACATTTATGCAGTTATTGTTGAAGAACTGCCTGGTCACAATGGACGATATTCATGGAGATACAAAATAGAAGTAGGAGAAGATGAGCCCATTGAAGTCAGCTGTGTTGATCTGTTTCAGTTTAAACGAGAAAAGAAGGTAAAAACAGAAAGGAGGAAATGCATGGAGTCAGAACCACAGAAGAAGATGCTAAAACCAGAAGAAAACACTTGCATGGAGCTGGAACCACTGACAGGAGCTGGGCCACATTCTTCTAAACCATCAACAAATTCCTTACCAGCCTCTGTTGAGGAAGCTAAAAGGGAAATTGATAAATGTCTGGCAGAGATCTGGAGGCTTCCTGAGGAGGAGAGGCACAAAGCCATCAAGAGACTGTACCTCAGGTGGCACCCTGACAAAAATTGCCAGTCTCTCGCCAATGAGGCATTCAAATATTTACAGAATCAAATTGATGAGCTCAGCAAACCCAAAGCTGGAGACTCGACCTTTTCAAGCAGAAATACAAATTTCTATCAACAGTGGAATCAGGAGGCCAGGTATCACAGAAATAGTCGAGAGAGGTTCTCTAGAGGTTATAGAGGTTTCCATTCCTACAACTTCTGGACCCACAATGAAAATGTCCCAAGGCCAGACAGAGAAGAGGCCAGGCGCTGGTGTAGACAGGCTCGCTGCGATCTCAATGCAGCTCACAAAGACACTGGTGGAGGGAGCACAGAGTGGTGTCTGTTTAAGGTCCATCAAGCAGTGGAAAAGTCTCTCATAGCAGCATGCTATAAAAGAAATGGACAACACCCCAACAGCAGCTCAATTTCAGCCACTGCTGCACAAGTTTCCTGCTACAGCCCCCAACTGAGAGATCTGCCTGAGATTGTGAAAAACCTGCAGACACTCGGGGTGGATCCCAAAAGGACTCAATATCCCAACTGCCATCCATATCCCCACATACCGAACGGACAATTCAGATCAGAGAATGAAATGCTGGCACTGAACAAGGCATCTGAGCTCCTTAATAAAATAGAAGCATATGTGAATTAAGGATTCAAGACAGATGGACTATCAATTAGTGTGACTGTGTTTTGACATGTTAAAAGGATGATATCTACAATCTAAAGGTCAAATATTATTTAGCATCACAATCAAAATTAAATGATTTTTTTTTTAAAATTGTCTCAGTACTAAAGACTAACCAACTTTTAACGAAGACTGAAATATCAGTGTTTTGTTTATTATTACATACATTTCCAAATACTTACTGAAGACTTACTGAAGAAATATTCTGTGTACCGTTTTGTTATGAAAATGTAAAGATCAAATATTCTTTTATTTCCTCAAGTATTCTTGTTTTATTTTTTATTACTACATGGCTCACCTGCTTGAGATCCACATACTTATTGTAATGAAATGCAAATGTTCAGATTTTGATGTTTTAAACAGTTGTGACTTGCCAAAGCAAAATTTAACTAATGTATGTTTAGATATTTTCCTATGTTTTAAACAAGTTCTACTACTGAGACCCAAGTATATATTTTTACATTTTAATCATTTATCAGACATAGGAACCAAAACAATACTATATGAATTTGTTATAAAAGGGGTTTTTTTGTTTTGCAAAAAGTTTTTAGCTTTGATATAAAAATATATTTAATGTAAAGTTTTGTTATAAAATACAAATGCTAAATAATTTGGTTGAGCTTTCTCACACCTAAGTAATGGTTAAGATTTTATTGAATTTTTATTTGCTTAAGTGATAAATGAAATGGTAAAATAGCAATCTGTGTCATATTTTTAAACACTTTTATGAAATGATTTCCAGCTTTTTTATAGTTATTTTTGAAATCTCCTTTGTATCAATTATGAAGCAAGACTTTTTCAAAATAAATCATTCCTACGTAATACTGAGAGTGTCTCTGTGTGTGATGTTATTTCACTTCATTTTACACCAAAGACTTGTTTATTTTATCTTTTTAACTTGTCACTGTGTGTGAGGTGATGGATGACCTCCGGTTGGTAGCATTTCCCACCACACAAAAGATTTTAGGCATTTGAATCATTACTATTTTTATTTTTATGTTATTTTTAGAAAAATAACTGAAAAGGGGGCACTGTCAATTGTGGCCCAGAGGTCAAAGTATATGAGTGAGAGGGCATTTTCTTTTGAAGCAGCCACAAAAGCAGGAATCTGAGTCGAGACTAGCACAGGTAGGTCTAAAAGTAAACACAAAAAACATATGAGGAATAATTTTTACAAAGTCAGTGTACCACGAAGTGGGGTCACCCAAGTTAGATATTTTCCTTCATGACACATGTAACCCAAAGTTTTTCAACTGTCATTCAAACTCACTGTATTTAAAATGAGTCTGTGATATTGTATAACAACATACCTGTTTCTTCCCGTCTTTTGCAATAAAACATGCATTAAACACAGCTGACAATAGTGACAGACATCAAAATATTTATGGAATAAGTGAATATGTGTGTTACGTCCCCACGTGAAAGCTAGGCGAAGAGGGTGGGGGACAGTAAGAGTTGGATCCGGGTTGAAATGAAAAGGACACCAGGCAGAGGTGTTTAACACAAAATAAGTCTGTATTATAACCAATGAACCAATAACCATACAAACAGTATCAACACAAAGAGGCAGCAACGCTGCTCCGACAATAAATCAAAGGCCAACCCAAAGAAATGGTGGCCGCTTCAACTCTGAAAACAATTATAAGGATTCAATAAAAAAAAGACAGCAACGCTGCTATAAGTAGTGATGTGACGTTCTGTATCGAGGCTTCAAAGCTTGTGTCGAGTAATGGAGGGGGCGTTTCCATGATGCGCGTAACGAGGCTTGCTTCATTTATGGGAGGAGCTGAAAATGATGACGTCTGAAGCCTCGCTGCCCGGCTGTACCACGTGACTGGTTCAAGAAGTGGTTCGAACTTTGCCGCGAGCTATGACAGCGATATAAACCCATCAGACTTCATTCAAAATGTGGGTGTTTGATGCAGAGTTGCGGTTAGTGAGAGTTTAGAGGTTTAGGAGAGTGAGGAGAGAAAGTCAGGAGAGAATGGAGCCAGCTAAGAAGAGGAGGATATCCTCCCCTGTGTGGGAACATTTTGATCTTATTCCTCCCAACAAGGTATGTACATTTCTACAGAAGATGTATTTTCATAATACTGATGGTGCAATACAATTTATGTTAAGCTGTCTTTACTTTTGTACAAGGTGAAGTGTTTGCTATGTGCCGGGGAGCTGGGATATAACAACAACACCTCATCCATGCTTAGGCACTACAGAGCTTTGCATGAGAATAAGGGGAACACCGATTGTGGAGCAAGACCAGGTGAGCCATCAAATGCCATGATAATATAGCATGCAGTAATGTTACTAAATGATATAACAATATTATACAACTGTAATAAGTTACGTGTGTGATATTTATATTTGTGCTTTGTTTTTAGTGTCTTTCCTCAGGAGAACAATCTCAAATACATGAAGACCTGGTTAGCATGGTGATTGAGGACTCCCAGCCATTTAGCACTGTGGAGGACAAAGGATTTAAAAGATTTGTTAAATCATTAAATCCTAGCCATGTTCTCCCCACTAAAAAGGTCATAAAAGCAGTGAAAATTTAGTTTTTACAGAATAAAATGTGAACAGGCAGGACTTAGGCTCAAAGCCTCAGTGTGTTGCTGTCCATATCTCAACGTTACAAAAGCACAACCACTGTCCATACCCCAACCACACCTCACCTCACAGTAAATGATCGTTTCCATTTTAAGCATTTCAAAATAATCATTTTCCATACTGCCAGTATAAATATACACAGTATACTGCCATCACTACAATATACATGTTTTACACACTCCTTTTGTTGTTGACATTTACAGGCTGTGTGCAAAATGCCACACTCTTTAAATTCATGCCAACTAATATTTTTACGTCCAGTAGATGTCCTACTAGAGCAAATGAAGCTTCAAGACGCTTTGCACTGGGGTGAACTAATTGGATGAAAAGCTTCAGTGCTTCATGAAGCTTCATCTGCCTGTCACTAGCTATAAGCAATAAACCAGACAGGCCAAACGAAGAAATAAAGGCCGCCGTCACTTAAGAAAAACAACTGCTCAGTTGAGAGTTACTCACAAAGAGCCATGCACGGTGGGGCTGGTCACACTCACAGCAGGCCTTTTCCACGCCTAGACCAGAATCACACACTGATCAGCACAGAGGAAATCCACTAGAAGCCTCTGCCACACCCGCACTGCTCTCCTCCAGCTTATATCACCTCTGGAGGGTAATTGGTGGTAAACGAGGGCAGATGAGCAGTAGGTGTGTCCTAAAGGAGAAGGCAGGGGGAGAGAGAGACAAGGGGAGGGGCAAGAAAGAAGGAGGAGGAGAGGAAGAGGACAGCACCACGCCCACACACTCAGAGGATGTGACATCCCCCCCCCTCCCTTACATTCACACTATACAAAACACAGAACAAACGCATCACTATGCGCAGCGTGAGAGTGCATCAGCCACCAGATTCTCAGTCCCTTTCTTGTGTTGGATAACCAGATCATAATCTTCCACTAGCAATGCCCAGCGTGGTTGTGGTTGTACATACGTTGGAGAAACGTAAGAGGATTGTGATCTGTAAACACTGTTACTGGAAAGGAGCTAGAGCTCACATACACGGTGAAATGCTGCAAGGCCATCAGCAGTGCTAGAGCTTCTTTCTCTATGGTGGAATAATTTAGCTGATGGCGCTTGAACTTTACAGAATAGTAGCAGACTGGGTGACACACACCCTCTGCGTCGTCTTGTAACAGCACCACAACAGCTCCGGTAGCACTGGTGTCAACTTCCAGTTTGAAAGGCTGAGAGAAGTTGGGAGCTGCCAAGACCGGGGCGCTGGAAAGGAGGGATTTTGCAGACTCAAATGCATGCTGGCATTCCCCTGACCACTCAAACGGGATTTTGGGGCTACATAGCTTCCACAACTACCGCAAAGTTCTTGCAAAAACAGCGATAGTATCCGGTCATGCCCAGGAACCGCTTTAGCTCCCGCCTAGTGGTTGGGGCCGGGTAGCTGAGGACAGCCTCGACTTTCACCTCCACCGGGCAAACCTGCCCGAAACCCACCTGCTTTCCCAGGTATGTGACTGTCGCTTTGGCGAACTCGCACTTAGCGAGATTTAGAGTTAATGAGGCTTCGGCCAGTCGCTGAAACACTGATTGAGGGATAGCCACATGCTCTTCCCACATGTCTGTGTATATCACTACATCATCCAAGTACACATTACACCGAGGCACATCCCCCAAGACCAGCTGCATTAAACGCTGGAATGTGGCCAGTGCGTTTTTCATGCCAAACACCATCACCGTGTACTGCATGAAATGGTTGGGTGTAACAAATGCGGAACCGTCAGAGGCTCTGGGGGTGAAAGGCACCTGCCAATACCCTTTAAGAAGGTCCAGTTTGGAAATCTATTTGGCAGGACCTATATTGTCAATGCAATCCTCCATACGAGGAAGTGGAAAAGAATCAGAGACTGTCACTGCATTTACCTTTCGGTAGTCGGTGCAGAAACGGGGGGTGCCATCAGACTTGGGCATAAGCAAACACGGGGAGCTCCAAGGGCTGTGGCTGGGTTGTGCCCAACCGTTCTCTACTAAATAACTGACTTCCTTCTTCATCACCTCGCGCTTTCCCATGGGGCAGCGGTATGCATGCTGTTTGATTGGGGCTGCATCACCAACATTGATATCATGTTCGGAGACACTAGTACGCGAGGGCACATCACCAAAGAGAGAAGGGTAAGAGTGCAGTAGCCCAAGCACATCTCTGCACTGTGAAGGGGACAGATGAGACAAATGGGCCGTTGCCTCTGCTAAATAAGCCAAATTCGCCAACCGCCCACACTGTTGTCCCTCAGAGAGTACACGCAGGTCGTCATCAGCACTGGCCTCTCTGCTCAGCACGGCAGCAGAGACAGAACTGGGGGTTGCTGTGCTGGCAACAATCTCATGGGTTTCCCTATCATGGTAGGGTTTCAACATGTTAATGTGCCACAGGCGAGTTTTCCTCCTGCGTTCCGGGGTACTGAGGACATAATTTGTCTCGGACACCTTCCTCACTATAACATACGGTCCCGCAAAACGAGTCGAAAGGGCAGAACCGGGCACCGGTGGCAACACTAGGACTTTGTCACCAGGCTGAAAATGTCTTTTCACAGCCTTCCTGTCATACCACTTCTTCATGCTTGCCTGCGATGTACACAGGGCCCCTTTTGCTAGTGAGGTAGCATGTTGCCATCGATCCCTACACATCTTCACAAAATCTGCCACGTCAGTTTTTGGAACTCCTCCGCTAAGGAAACCCTCTTTCAGCACTTTCAGTGGGCCCCGCACATCACAGCCAAACACAAGGGTAGCTGGACTGAACCCCAAGGACTCCTGCTTGGCATCACGTATCGCAAAAAGCACAAAGGGGACACCCTCATCCCAACTCCTGCCCGTGTCATGGCAGTACTTTTTCAGCATGGCCTTAAGCGTTTGGTGCCAACGCTCAAGTGCACCCTGCAACTCTGGGTGGTAAGCACTGGACACAGAATGAGAAATGCCAAGGGAGATTAAAGTCAGTTTAAACGCTCGGGATAAGAAGTTAGTTCCCTGATCTGTTTGCACTGTTTTTGGGAGACCAAAGGTGGTAATAAATTTGATTAGCGCATTAGTAATGTTTGCCGTGGTGATCCTCCGCAGAGGAATTGCTTTGAGGAACCTCGTGGATAAGCACATTATGGTCAATAAAAACTGATTACCTTCCCGCGTTCTTGGCAACGGACCAACACAATCCACCAAAACGTGTTCAAATGGCTCACCAACGGCAGGTATCGGACATAGTGGGGCAGGGGGCACTTTTTGGTTTGGTTTGCCCACCAGCTGACACGTGTGACAGGTAATACCGCACCACATCCGCCTTCATTGCCGGCCAGAAGAAGTGCTGCAGAATATGGTCATACGTTTTAGTTATCCCCAGATGTCCTGACCATGAATGATCATGGGCTAATTGTAGCACATGCTGACGCAAACTAGCCGGGACCACTATCTGTTGGACTAGACTCCAGTCCTCTCCAGGCTTTGCGGTCCACCTGCGCATTAACAATCCATCACAAACAAAAAATGTCTGCTTCCTGTCTCCTGTCAGACCATCACTCTCATCCATGGCGGCAAAACATTTCGCTAATGATGGGTCCCCTTTCTAAGCAATCATAAGGGCCTCCCGCAGGAGGAGAGGGGGGGCTGCGGGTTCAGGAGCAGGCTCAGCTACCTCTTGAGCCAGTTCCTTGGCATCAGGACCCGCTCCCTCCTCCTCGCAGGGCATCACATCCTTTTCCAAAATAGAGCCAACCACTGACTCTGACAAGTCAACGACTTCTCCCTGCCGATGGGCGTGTGACCGGGTAAGAACACCTACAGGAAATACGTCCGGGTGCTGCTGGCTTAAAGCATCTGACAAAGGCCTTAGGTCAGGAGTTTTCGTGACCTCTGGGGTAGGATAAACCTTCCCGCCTGCTATGTCATTGCCTATTATGAAATCCACGCCATCAATCGGGAAGCAAGGACACACAGCCACAGGAAAAATACCACTTACTAGGTCACTCCGCATCCAAATTCGATGGAGGGGGGCAGGCACATAAGTCATTCCAATGCCTCTCACAGAGCTCCTTTAAAAATGAAGCGTTTAAAACATTCATCAGGAGTCTCAGTGCTAAGGGGTCTGTTAACAGGGGAAGCAATTTTAATCAGCCCCATCCCTGTTTGGCGCCCTGGGCGAACACTCCCTCTCATTTTTTTGCATATGAAACCGGAGGAGTTGTACTTACATCTTATGCCATCAGCTTGTCCTAAGTTACGGTTTCCTTCCACATATAGCTTTGCAAAAATTGCATAAAAAGCACCTGCAGGAACAAAAACATAATATTCCAGAAACACACTTTGCCGATCCGATCAGCTGTTCATAACACTTCCTACATTGAAATACACGTCAGCGCGAACGATCGCATGTCCGCCATTACCTGCCTGAAACCGGAAGTGTTGTCATTTTCGCGGAAAATGTAGTTTTTTACTTGTAGGCCTTTTTACTTGTAGTGGTGTTTGACGTTATGCTTTTCTGAATAGTTTCTGGGATGCTTAGAACTCAAATTGCACTGCTTTAAATTTTGATGCACATGCTGTTTTCTTTGCAAATTTGCATTATAGGATTGTTTTTTGTTTTTTTGCAGTATATAAAAATTGGTGTATCTCAAAAATAAAACTATGAAGACACTCAAAATAAATTTCCTGTTGTTGTAAACTACTTTTTGCAACTTTTTTGTATTTAAAGTTCTGAGGGATATACCTCTTAAATTTCTCTAAGTAGAAATATATGTTAAAAAAAACAAAACAAAAATGATTCTTTTTGTAGTTTATTGCACTTTTTTGAAATTTATGTAGTTACTATGGACTTAATGCATACATATTATTAAAATTTGGGCTATAACAGTTGTGTTGATGTATAACAACTTCAAATGCTGTCAGGCTCAGGAGAGACTCAAAGGCAGACCGTCTCAAAAGGTTCACAATTTATTAACAACTGACACCAGGTGCGAATATATACAAGTGGGGGGGAGGTCACGGGAAGGAGGGTCTCCAGGGACACAGGCACAGGGAAGGAACACACGGGCTATGTACAATCTCTCCCGGACGCTCAGGCTAGCTTGTACTCCGGCTTTAGCTCACCAAATGGCGATCCTCAGGCTGGCGAGAAGTCTGACACAGGAAAGGAGAACAGGTAAGCAGCGGCACGAGTGAAACTCAGAGAAAGCTTGATTTGTAATGACACTAACGAGTGTTACACAATAATCCAGCGACGAGGCGCCTCCAGCCACCTCCTTAAGTACCGAGCCAGAGTGAGCGCTGATCACAGGAGATTGTTTGCAGGTGCGGGAGCCAGGGGCGGGAGCTCACAGAGAACTCCGCCCCGGTGGTGCGCAGAGCGCGAGAGGGAAGCGAGAAGGGACAAAAGAGGCAAAAACACTTGTAGCCAGACCGGGCTAGCCGGGGAGGCACAGGGCCATGACAAATGCTCCCAAAAATGGCAGTACAGCATGTAAAAATATAAAGTAAGCTCTGGCGGACTTGGTTCTGTGGTAGGTCTTAAAGGGTTAACATAAAACTGTTTTCGGAACCATACTGAATTTCACCAGAGAAACACACACACACACACACACACACACACACATATGAAGAGAGAGAGTATGCATAGCATGCAAACGGCTACAAACTGCTGCAACCCACATAATTTCCTTAGGGATTAATAAAGTATTCTGATTCTGATTGTTTCAGGATGACCTGCCATTATCCAATGACACATCTGCTTACCTGTATCTTTTGCTCGTTTCTCCTCCTCTTCTTTTCTCTTTTTTCGAAACTGAGCACCTGATGGCTTTGAACTTTCCTTGTCCGTCTTCCATTGCTTTTAATTTTGCACTCCAGTATGAACACCCACCCCCCAACCCGAGGATAACCACAAAATATCCCAATAGACCTACACCTTAGTTCACAGATTCGCTTTGTCTAGGGTTTATTTCTGGGATTTCGCACAACCCAGGATTCAAATCATGAATCCATAATGAGCTTGGATTTACAACATTATGAATGAAATGTGCTCTATTTGGAAGCAGCCGGCCCCCTCCCCTTTCGACGGGTTGTGTGTGAGACTTTAAATCATCAAACTGTAAATTATAAATTTTAAATTGTTATTGATCCATTTACCTCTAGTCCTAAAGTGTATATTTATTTTCTTACTCTTCTTATATTTATTGTTTGTTTACTTGCACTGCTGTAACTGGAGCCTCGCCGTCTCGTCTCTCTATATACTGGACTGTAAGTAGGAGAGATGACAATAAAGGTTACTTTGACTTCAGCAGCGAGCTGGCTCACCGAGGGCTCTCGCGCTCACTTTTCGCGTATAGAATTTCGAAAAAACATCAGTAAAAATTATAAGTCTGTATCATAATGTCTGGTGTTTTCGTGTTTCTTGGTTTGTTTTAATTTTGTTTTATTTTGCGAGTTGGTTATTAGATGTTGCTCCAGCCAGCCAGAGAATCCCCAGCCACCCCGCCCTCTACTCCCTGTGCAGCAAGCAGCAGGCGCACCCTTCAAACGGAGGGCGCCCTTACTCCCAGGAAACGGGCGATAGAAAACCGATCGGTGCCTACGACATTCCCAGTATGCGCTGGCATGACGTCGGGGCAGCATGAGTACGAGCAATTTTTTATTTTTTAATTTTTTGCCGATACTCGTGATGCCGCCCCCACCACGATGCCGCCCCGGGCAACCGCCCGTGTCGCCCGTATCAAAAACCGCTACTGCCTTTTGGCTTATGTGGTGTTGAGGCTGGCTGTCTTCGCCTGTAGGCCTCGCAGTCCGCTATTAAATGGCCAGATTTAAAACAGTAAAAACATTTCCGGTCTGACCTGGGACGAGGCACAAGTACCTCTCCCTTTGTGTCTTGCTCAACAGTAGCACCGCTAGCCTTCGCTAGGGTGTCGCGTCGCTCAACGATACTTAACGATACTAGCTTTATGGACGAGTGCGAACTCGTCAGCCAGTGTCGCGGTCTGCTGCAACGTGGAGACTTTTTGTTCATTCAGATATACTGCCATTCACTCAGAGATGCAGTTTTTAAATTCCTCAATCAGCATTAACTCCCGTACTGAAACTACGTCTGCAGCTTTACAGGCCATACACCATCGGTCAAAGAGGACACTCTTTTCCCTCTTTTCCAGGAAGGATTGACCCTGCACCTTTTTCAACCCTATTTTTGCCTACATCAAACTGTACCTCTGTCTGTGACAGCGAGGCCGTCACGGGAGGGAAGGAGGCTTGCTGGAGTTCCAGCTGTCGCAGCTTGACCTTCGTCTCCGCCTCCACTTCCACTTTCTTCAGCTCGACCTCCCTAGCCCTTACCAGCTCCGCCTCCAAACGCCTAAGCTCTAACTCCTTTTTCAGCTGGAACTCTCTCTCACGCTCCTTCTTTTCCAGCTGGAGATGAGCCAGATGGACTCTCAGCCTAGCATCCTGCTTAGAACCCTCCGATGACTCGGTGGAGAGCGGATCAAAATGGGGCAGCGTCATTGGCCCGCCCTCGGGCAGCTCCTGGCCCACAGGTGAAGACACTGGCAGTTCTACGACCTGGCTTGGAACATGAGGCGCTACACTTGGTCCAGCCGGACCGGGTGTGCTCGGGGGTTCTTGCATCTCAACCACCCCCTTCTCCAACAGCCCAGACACCAGAGCGGCCTTCAGCTCCACTTTACGCAGACCAGTGGAGACACTGATACCGTAAAATGTTGCCACCTCATGCAGATCCCTCTTCTTACAAACATCCAGCAGGGCAAGCGATGGCTTTGCCGTAAACCCAGCAATATCAAAAGTGGCCATGAAGCTAGCAGCAAACAAAACGCCCCGCAACACACAAGCTAACCACTCAAGGGACACCGACAGCAACCAATACACAACACCTTGACTGCACAACTAGAAACAGGCGAAATAAAATGTGTTGTGTCAAGTCAACCATTAACTAAAATTCTACCAACCCTCCTCCCAGTCCTACCTACTCAGAATCTAGCCTCACCTAGCTTCTGGTGGTATTAAGGTTCAAGCATTTTTATCATTGCCAAAAAGTTGTAAAACTTTGGGAACATAATAAGATTTCTAACGTTCATTTTCATATACACACACACACACACACACCGATATCCATTTTGTAAACAGTTAACGCAATACTTATACCCCATTCAATTAAAGCTGGAGGAGTGCACAGAAACATTCACACCAGTAGCCTGCTGCTGGAGGTCATTTTGTAGGGCTCAGCCAGTGCTAATCTTGTTCCTCCTTGCACAAAGGAGCAGATACTGGTCCTGTTGATGGGTTAAGGACCTTGTACGGCCTGTACAGTTCGGCAGCACAACTGCCCGTCTCCTGGAATCTCCTCCATGCTCTTCAGGCTTTGCTGGGAGGCATATGTTGAAGTGCCATGCTAGAGGAGTTGGATTACCTGTACAACCTCTGTAGCATCCAGGTATTGCCTCATGTTACCAGTACTGACACTGACCTTGGCAAAATACAAAACTTGCGAAAAGTCAGATAAGATGAGGGTAAACAATCCTGGGGGCCTCCACCCTTAAAACCATTCCTGTTTTGGTGGTCGTCTCATTTTTTCTAGTGCACATGTTGTTTATTTTATCAACACTACAGCAGCTAAAACTGATTAACAACCCCCCCTGCTACTTAACTAACTTGGTCAGTATCCCAGACGTTTAACTGACTTGATCCTATACTCTGATTAAAATCTGTTCCTTTAATTTTCGGAGCAGCATATAAGGTAGGCAGAATATAAGAAAACACTTCTAAATGCAGTTCAGTACACCAGTACTACAGCCTTCTTAAAGTATGTAATTGAACGCTAAACAAATTAACCATGTTAAGAATTGCTTTTCAGCCTAAAAAGGTACTCTGTATACAGTTTGAGTTTTGCTTGACTTTTTACAGTGGAAAGCTGATTTGCTACATATAATATATCTGGTTTTAAATAGGTGTCTGAGTTCTCTAATCTCTGATTATAAAAAAAAACTCTTTTCCAACATGTTTTGGGTTAGAGCAAAAAGTAACTAATAGAAAGTCAGATCTAGCACAACTTTTGTGTACGTGTTTGCAACTGCAGTTTACAGTATGGTATTCACATGTATGTATGTATACTGATTCTTAAGGGTGTTTGGTTTTACTATTTACATTTATTTTTTCGTATTTACTGGTATTGAGTGGTATTTGGGAGTGTGTACATATAAATGGAGGTTGTAAACAATTTGGAAAATGGTTTTATGTGAATATTATATTGTTTTCTGTTTACCCAGCAAACATAGCAAACATGACCCCTTGGGCCCCATGTAGGAGCACTGCCGGCAGATCCACACAGCTCATAGTGGACAGCCCACTGTAGGCCTCGGCATCTGTTTGAAATGTAGGGCCCCATCATACATGTGGTTCTCATAACGACTTCAATAAGTGATGTCACGGTTGTTTTGTCCGACTTTTATAGTGCTCTGGTTTTAACTCGAGACTAATTAAACTACTCTGTATACACAAATTGATACAACTGAGTAAAATGAAGCGATGCCATTTTATATCAAAAGGGTCAAAGCTTTCCACTGCGGGCCTGCACAGGCATGTTTGCTGGGAATAGAAACCCCTTTTTAAATCAGCATGTTGTATGCATCCCATAGTATTTAAGCTTTACCACACTTGTCGTGTCAGTTGTGTTATGAGCTAGTGTTTGTCTGTGGGAAGATGCGTACACTAGCCTATCAACTATAGTAAGCCGTGCTTCGTTTTAAACAATGCGGAGGACGTAAGCAGCATACAAACAACGATTTTCCCATACCCTTCCTAAGAAATGTGCTTGAATACAAGTACTTTTCGTGCGAATGCGGTAAAAACAATCTGTTAACCAGAGCTAAATAACAGTAACATTTAATCGTTTTCCTTCAAGAAGGCGATGCAAACGGGCTGCAGCATCATCTAGCGAGCGACGGGACAACTGTCCTCAATGGGAAGTAGTGAGTTAAGGTTAATTAACCTTACACACCTGAGAGCCAACGTGTAAATGGACGCTTTTTTTCTTCATCTTTCTTTTAAGTTTCGTTTCTAAACGAAACTTGACTAGAACCGACGGGCGACACTGGCCACCAGCAGCCTTTATATAAAGCTGACGGATACAGTATCGCTATTTATTTGGAACATCTCTACCTTTCACTGCGATGACCGAGGTAATATGATTTTAATCTCTTAATTTCACCAGTAAAGTATTGCAGTTACCTACTCTGTGTAAGAATAAACTGTAGTTGCCTATAAATTATCTGCCTCAGATGAGACAGCTAATTTATATTCAGTCCACGCAGTTATGACAATTCAAATCAAGGGAAAGGCACTGAAAAGGAAAACATTATTAACTGTAATTCCATGTTAATGACAGACACGATCGTGCTAGGCGCACCTGTAAACTTCTACTCTAAGGAAAATAATCAGTTTAAACCATCTTTATGCACAAATCAAAACTCTAAAGTACAGAGGAAGGCTGATAATTAAGAGACCCAAAGCGCTCTATACAACATGCCTTATTCACAGAAGCACTTTTAAACACAAGTGCAAACTAATCTACATTCACACGCGAATGAACGCATCGGAGGGCAACTTGGGGTTAGTATCTTGCCCAAGGATATTTAGCATGTAGACTGGGGAAGCCAAGGATCGAACCACCAACCTTCTAATCAGTAGCTGCTCTACCACCTGAGCCACAGCCACCCAAATAGGTGCTAATGGAAAAAGGATTAAATGAGGAGTAGATGTACTTTTGTGTATTAGTTTTGTTTTGTTTTATATTTTTACTAGTATTGGAAACAATATTTTAATGACATCAGTAAAGTATTGCAGTTACTTACTCTGTGTAATCCTAAAACGATATATGTCACCATATAGGTAACTCTTGAATGTGTGGCTTTCATGACACTGTGTGGACAAAAAACCTTTGTCCTTGTTCCTTGCCTTGTTCTTTAACATAATGAGTCATATATTTAATTGTCCTAGTCAGATGCTGGCTAATATTTAACCACAAATGGGTTGGTTTAGTAATGTGTAAACAGTGGTTGATAATTTATTGTTTTTGTGTGCTTCAGAAAGTTGGCTGCTAATCAGGGATAGTGCAGATATGTTTGCCTGAATCCATCCCATACAGTGGAAAAACTGGTTCCTATGAAAAATAGGAAAGGAAATGAGGTGATTTTTTTGAGCTATTTCCATATAAATAAAAATATGCTTAAATGTGGACCTATTTTTTATTGTTTGTTAGCAGAAACCAGGTAATTTATGATACACTCAACACTCCCTTATCTGTACAGGTGATAGGATCCGTGTTTTAATTTCCCTTCAGGTTCAGTTAAGTTTCTTGGGCTTTATGTTTTTCTTTGCATTTTATAGAAACAGTCATCTGTTTAAAGGGTTTTGCTTGTTTTATGCTAAATGACAGTTAATGTCAGCAACCGATTTCAGTTTTAGTTTATTATGAGCAAATATAGTTTGTATAATGTGTCACAATACCCTGAATTTCTTACAGAAAACGACCCTGGAATGATGAGTGTAAAAGCAAAGAAGAAAGCTCGGTGAGCTGATTTGTTTTTACTTTAATGTTCTGTATACAGTACTTCCTACTGTATACAGAACAATAGAATATGCTGTTCTGGACTTCTGTAGGAAGTACAGTTCTTCTGTAGGAAGTACTGTAGAAAATACTGATTGATATTAAAATGATTTTGGCACTAATACCATTTTTGAGTTTGCTTGCTTCAAATTATGTATTAAATCCCTTACTGACAACTGACTAGTTTTCATTGTTTAAAAAAAATAGGGCCTAATGCTTTTGCAACATTCCAAATGTTTTATCACCACTTAGTGTGAACTCGGTGTGGCTGCACTACCATGACTTTGACACAATTGTTTGGTGATATTAAAGTGTCAGAAAAAAACCGATAAAAGGAAATTATAAGCACAGAGATTTAGGATTCGTTATGATAGTCTTTGAGTGCACATCTTTAGTTGTCTCATTGAATGAGTTCAATCATTTCTCACACAATCCCTAAATTTTATACTAACTCTAATAGTATAAGATATAAAATTCATATTCATTCATATTCATAGTGCCATGTTCTTCCAATTTACATCAAGTAAGTCTCCCTTTTAAATTTGATTTGATTTGATTTGATTTGATATACCTTTATTAGTCCCACAAGGGGGAAATTTAATAAAACTTACAGCTTCAAATAGTCAAATACACAATCTTGTCTAACGATAGCTCTTTCCTATTATCACTGTATCATGAGGATTCACTTTGTTTTGAGTTTTTTTGAGTTTCTTTCATTTCTTACTTAATGACTTAGTTTGTCACTTAATTTGTTACTGTTGCTGCTGCTTTGTTCAGGACTTCTTTCGGGGCCACAGCCCCGCCCTTCATTGACTACCTGAAAGATATTCTACGTCGATATCCAGATGGTGGACAAATTCTGAAGGTTGGTGTAATGCTCTGCCAAAAACTCATTATATAAATTACTTCATAAAGTACTTCATGGGGTTGCAAAAAGATTTCCAGTCCTTTAGAAATCTGTAGGAAACCAGCCCTTGGCCCTGACTTGCTGCTAATTTAATTCCACATGGATATTGGGCCGAGGAGGAGGAATAGCTACTATTTTTAAAAGTCAATTTAAATATAAGCAGCTATCAACACTGTAATTCACCAGCTTTGAACTGGCTGTGTTTGAGCTGGGCTGCTCTCACACAGTGTTGTGTGCATTGGTTTATCAGCCTCCAAAATACAATAAGGACTTTGTGAATGACTTTGCTGACTTCTTGGCTGAATACATACATACAATATGATCGTCTTCTTATTGTTGGGGATTTTAATATTCATGTGTTTTGTCCTGATATGCCCATGGCAAAGGGCTTTTTAAACCTATTGATTCTTTTAATCTGGTGCAATGTGTGACCGGTCCCACACATGAACGTGGACACTGTTAAATATCAGCACTTCACGGAGTTCTTGTGATTCCTCAGAGGCATCCGATGGAGGACAAAACACTGCTCAGTAGACCATTTAACACTTTTTTTCTCTTTCACAAAATTTCTAGAAGGGAGATGCGTCCTGCATGACATGTTGCCGCGCATCTCAAAATGGTGGTGTGCCCCTAACAGTTTTATTACAGAAGCCCTCTCATTCTAGTCTAAACAACAGTGTCTCAGTAACTTACCACTAGAGATGGTCCCCTCTTATCTACTAAAGTCTACAGCTTTCTACTCCCCAAGGACACATGGTCTAATGCCTTTATTTTTCAGGGCTGTGTCCACTTAATACTACACTATATAACTTTATTAATAAAAAGCATAGCATTATTGAGGCACTGCAAATTCCTACGACACACACTTGATCTTGTTTTATCTCATGAGTTTTTAACTCCTCCACTGCTGAGCAGTTTTCAACAGTTTTTAACCAGAACTGTAAAATCCTGGAGCTTTTATGCAGCCAGACTGAGGAGCTCATGGTTTTATTCCACCTGCAGGAAAGCTTTGGACACTGTTGCTCCATTAAAACCCAGGCAGCCTAAAATTAAATCTTAGCCCTGGCTGAACGACATGACCACTACAAGTGTCATTCCAGATGCTAAAGCACCATTTTATTTTTTACAGTTTTTTATTGAGATCTCCTCCACCAGGGCTCAAATCTCTCCTTTTCCTTTTTATGACCCCTCAGTCTCTGCTTCCTGTGCTTCTGTCTTTGACAGGTTTGAGCCGGTAACTCTTACCTCTTTAAAGGACACTGTTGGTCGTTTTAAGCCTGCAGGGTCTCCAAATGATGCTGTCCCTCCTCGACTCTTAAAGAGATTTACCAACAGTTGGACCTTTGGTTCTTGACCTGGTAAACCACAGTTTGAAATCAGGTGTAGTCCCAAAAGATTTTAAAAATGCCGTAGTCATGTTTAAAATCATACACACACACACACACTTTGTATCTGCTCCACTTTTATGCTGACAACTGTCAGATCCATGTCCCTCTAAAAAAAAAGGCACATATTCCATACAGCCATTCTTCAGATTCTTGATGACATTCAGGCTTGGATGTCTCTTAACTTTTTAAAATTCAATGACAAAAAGGCTGAGGTGATGTTATTTGGTAGCTCCACTGAGACCTGAGAGTCAAATAGGATAGAATAAACCTTTATTATCCCACGGATGAGAAACTTCGGTGTTACAGAGCTCTTACAGCAAGGGAAAATAAAATATAAAAGGAAGACACAAGGTGTTCCAATAACTGGCACTCGAAAGTTTGAGCACATTTCCCCTATTTTAGCTTCACTTCACTGGCTGCCCATTTCTTTTAGGAATCATTTTAAAATTCTTTTATTTGCTTTTAAAGCCCTCCATGGCCTAGCCCCATCTTATCTTTCTCAGCTTATACACCCACCCGTTCTCTCAGGTCAGCTGATCCACAGTTCCTGAATGTACCCTGAACTGAGCGTAAACTTAGAGGAGATCGCGCTTTTGCTGTAATAGCTCCCAAACTGTGGAACGATCTCTCTTTAGAGATTAGACAGGCCTCTTCTTTGCCTGTTTTTAAATCACTTCTGAAAATCCATCTCTTCACCCTGGACTTTGACACCTTGTGAGATGTTGGTTTTAGTTTATTTTTATTTTAGTTGTGTTAGTTGATTCTATGTGGTTTTAATTGAATTTTTTTTGTATTATGTGTTTTATTTTTTGCTGTTTTATTTTATTCTATTGTTCTTAACTTATTTACTGTACGGCACTTTGGTCCTGTACCGGGTATTTTAAAGTGCTTTTTATAAATAAAGTTGGATTGGATTGGAATGGATTAACAAATAATGTGAAGTTAATGTGTAGGACACAACAGGAATGTTAACAGTGGAAACTGAAACTGATCTTCTCACTGTTGATAGTTTTATGTTAAAGCAGGAAACCTAAATGGCTAATTAAAACAGGGCTAGATCCCATTTAGATGAGCCACTTTCAGTGTTTGGTATGCTGGTTCACAGGAGAGATGGGGCACTTCTTGGAACAAAGCCATCATTCACATCACCTTTCCTGCTACAATAAGTCAAAATAGCTGAGAAAAAGTGTGTCAGTTTTATATAATTATATAAGTACTAGCTTGCATTGGTTATTTTCTGTTAATAGTTGTTTTTATTTGTCAATCAGGAGCTGATTCAAAATGCAGATGATGCTCGAGCTACAGAAGTGGTATTTATCCATGATGAGAGAAGCTATGGGACTGAGAGCATTTGGACTGAAGAACTGGGAAAATACCAAGGTATTCATTGAATGACAATAAGAGTTTTTTTCAGAAAACATAAATTTCCAAAACATTTTTTATCTAAAAGAAATAATACAGAAAAAATAGAACCTAATAAACAGCCTCACATCAAAAAAGAGCTCTAGTTGTTAAGATGTTTTTGTTTGTTTTTAATTTAAACACTAAACACTGACAAAAGTGAAGTAAGCTAAAAGAGTTCAGCAAGCAACACATCATGCCAAAACCTAAAAAAAAAAACCCCTCAAGAATATAAGAAACAAAATCAGTTATCTGTCGGACTGGAAATGGTTACAAAGCCATTTTTACAAGGCTTTGGGACTCCAGCAAACCATCCACAATTTTAAGAAAACTTGGAACAATGGTGACCCTTCCCAGTAATTGTTGGCCTACCAAATTTACTCCAAAAGTGCATCAACAACTCATCCAGGAGGTCACAAAAGACCTCAAAACAACATCCAAAGAACTGCAGGCTTCACTAGTTTCAGTTTTCATTAGTGTTTATGATTCAAAAATTAGAAAGAGACTGGGCAAAAATGTCTTTAATGGGGGAGAGTTCTAAGGAGAAAACCACTACTGACCAAAAAGAACACAAAGGCTCATCTCACATTTGCCCAAAAAAAAAAATGTTAATAATTCCTAAGATTTTTGGGAAAATATTCTCTTGACTGACAAGACAAAAGCTGAACTGATTGGAAGCTGTGTGTCCCATTACATTTGGCATAAAACTAATACAATTTTTCATAAAATTGGACAACGATGCTACCAAGCTGTGGCAAGAGCTGGGCGCTGTCACAGACCACTGTCTCCACCTCACTACAGCAGCAGTACAAGCGGCGGGCAGAGCTTTCAGCATCCTCGTCCTGCAGGAGAGGGCAACATGGCTGAACTTGTCGGGGCTTTCGAACAGAGAAAGAAAAGAGTGTCCTGCAGCCAGCTCAGGCCATCTCTTTCATAGGAACAGCTCTAAACTCCACCTCGTACAGAGCGTGTCTCTCTGTGGACAGAGTAAAAAAAATCAAATTCAAATTCAAATTTTATTTGTCACACACACACAACCATACACAGTATGACATAGGGGTGAAATGCTTGTAGCTGTACAATGCCCGGCCATTAAATGACAGAAAAAAGTTTTACAGTATTTACAATTTACAGGTTACTACACAATTTTCAAATTAACTTAGAAATTTACAGTAAAAAATGTGCAAATAGCAGAAAGAGATTATAAAGATTATAAATTATAGGAAATGTGTGGTGGTGCGTGTGTTAATGTGATGTGTGTGAGAGTCCAGTCTTATAGTGATGTGATGTGTGTGGGAGAGTCCAGTCCTACACCTGGTTCAGGGCCCGAATAGCCTGGGGGAAGAAGCTCCTCCTCATTCTCTCTGTTTTGGCCTTAAGGGAGCGGAAGCGCTTCCCAGACCTCAACAGTGAGAAGAGTCCATTGTTGGGATGGGAGAGGTCCATCATAATCTTCCTAGCTTTGGACTTGCACCGCTTGGTGTAGATGGACAGCAGGTCAGGGAGCTCTGATTGAATGATGCGTTCGGCCGAGCGCACCACTCTTTGCAGATCTCGTCTGTCCTGCTTGGTGCTGTTCCCAAACCAGGTGCAGATGTTTCCCGTCAGGATGCTCTCGATGGTGCAGGAGTAAAAGTTCTTGAGCACCTTCAGTGGCAGATGGAAGTCTCTAAGTCTTCTGAGGAAGAAGAGACGCTGACGGGCTTTCTTAACCAGGGTGTTGATGTGACAGGACCATGACAGGTCCTGAGTGATGTGGACACCCAGGTATCGGAAACTGTCCACTCTCTCCACTGGCGTGCCACTGATGATGAGGGGTTTGTAATTCCTCGCCTGCTTTGTAGTGAAGTCCACGATCAGCTCCTTAGTCTTGCTGACGTTTAGGAGGAGGTTATTCTCCTGGCACCAGTTCTCCAGGTTCCTAATCTCCTCCAGGTAGGCCGTCTCGATGTTGTCGGAGATCAGGCCTACAACAACAGTGTCGTCAGCAAACTTGACAATGGAGGTGGTGTCTGATGTGGCTACACAGTCGTAAGTGTACAGTGAGTACAGCAGGGGGCTTAAAACACAGCCCTGAGGCACTCCAGTGCTGAGTGAGATGGAGGGGGAGACTTGTTTTCCCACCCTCACTGATTGGGGTCTGTCTGTGAGGAAGTTGAGGATCCACTGACACAGTGCTGAGCTGAGTCCTAGATCCGTCAACTTGGTGAAAAGCTTAGAGGGAATTATTGTGTTGAATGCTGAACTGTAGTCCACGAACAGCATCCTAGCATAATTCCCTCTGCCAGTGTCCAGGTGACTCAGGGATGTGTGGAGCAGGTGAGATATGGCATCGTCTGTGGAACGATTAGTCCGGTAAGCAAACTGAAGTGAGTCGATGGTGGCAGGAAGTGAAGAAGTGATGTGATCTCTCATCAGTCTTTCAAAACACTTCATCACAATTGAAGTCAGTGCTACTGGACGGTAGTCATTGTGGCAAGCGGGCTGTTGTTTCTTTGGAACAGGAACAATAATGGACTGTTTGAAGCACGTGGGAACCACTGCTTGGGCCAAGGAAAGGTTGAAGATCTCCGTGAACACCGGTGTTAGCTGGTCAGCACAGGCTCTCAGGACCCGGCCAGGGATTGCATCTGGTCCTGCTGCCTTCCTGGTGTTCACCCTCCTGAAGGTGTTCCTCACGGCATGCTCTGTGATGATGAATGCATTGTCTTCACTGGTGCACTCCGAGCGCGTGCAGCCGTTTGTTGTTTTAATTGCTGCGGCGTCGAAGCGAGCATAAAACGTGTTCAGCTCATCAGCCAGTGAAGCATCGGCATTCATCATTGAAGAAGCTGGTCGTTTATAGTCCGTTATAGTCCGCAGTCCTTTCCACAGGCTCCTAGAGTCGCACTGTCGTAGCTGTGACTCTAGTTTTTCCCCGTAGCTCTGCTTTGCCTTTCTGACTGCGCTGCACACGTTGTAGGACGCAGCCTTGTATAGGTCCATATTACCGGAGACAAGCCCTTCATTGTAGGCAGCGGTGCGTGATCTCAGAGCGTCGCGGATGTTTTTATCCACCCACGGCTTCTGGTTGGGAAACGTTCGGATGATAGTTCTTTCTGCTGTGTTGTCCGCTAGTTTCCTGATAAATCCCACAACCGCTTCCGTAAACATGTTGATGTCATCAGAGCTGCGCCGAAACATGTCCCAGTCTGCATCATCCAGTGCGTCCTGCAGCGCGGCCACTGATTGGTCTGTCCAGCGAGCGACCTCCCTCCTGATTGGTGGTTGCTGCTTTAGCCTTTGTTTGTAGGCAGGCATGAGGAAGATGGCGGCATGGTCCGATTTTCCAAATGCCGGCAGGGGCTGAGCCTTGTAACAGTTCTTGAACGGGGTGTAGCAGTGGTCTAATGTCCTAGTGCCCCTGGTGGGGCAGTTGATGTGCTGGTGAAGGTTGTGGAATGTCCGTTTGAGATTCACTCTGTTAAAATCTCCCATAACAATGAGTGCGGCATCTTGGTGAAGTGTTTGTTGATGTGTGAGAGCCTCATGTAGCTCACATAAGGCAGTGTCCGAGTCCGCGTGAGGCGGAATGTAAACAGTGCAGGCAATGACCGCAGTGAATTCCCGAGGGAGATAGAAAGGGCGACATTTAACGATCAAAAGTTCCAGATTGGGCGAGCAAGAGCGTGTGAGTGGGGAAATGTTTGTGCTGTCGCACCATCTGTTGTTCACCATCAAACACACTCCACCACCTCTTTTCTTCCCCGACTCCATTGTCCTGTCCATGCGGTAAACCGAAAAGAACCCCGCCGGCTGCACGGCGTGGTCTGGTATCGCTGGGTTCAGCCAAGTCTCGGTGAAGCAGAGGAGGTTGCAGTCCCGAATGTCTCTCTGGAACTTGATTCTGGCTCTGAGGTCATCAAGCTTGTTCTCGATGGATTGAACATTGGCTAGCAGGATACTGGGCATGGGTGCGCGGTGTGCGCGAGCCCGTAGCCTGTTCCTGATGCCGGCTCGTTTCCCTCGAGGCCGTCGCTTAGGGTCGCGTCCTTTGTTCTCTCTCAGGATCTCCTTTGGCCAGGCTGGATCCGGAGTTAAACATGGTGAAATGTTCGTGTATTGTAGACCAATAGAAACCAGAGTGTCTCTACTGTAGCGAATTTGTGTGTTTTGCATGATGCCCATGCAAGATTATGGCAGATATAGCAAAAAGTGGCAAAAAACCGCAAAAAGTGGAGAAGTTGGGGCAGAGCATCCAGCACGGCAGCCGACCTCACCGGTGCCATTTTTCACAAATGCTATCACATGCCTGCATTTTTCAGGTGGGAAGATATATCCCATTCAGAAGATGCCTGCAGATGCTGAGATTAATGGCGTCTTCACTGGCAATCATCCCACTAGGCAGACTGCATATGAGGGAGTTTAAGCGATGGGTTGCATTACTAAGACTCAGTTGAAACCGCCACCACCCCCATATCAAAGTGACAGCATTGACAGCAGACTGCACTGCGGCACTCCACTGTTGGAGAAACCCCACATTTCTCACTCAGGGGGTGTCACTGAGGGCTGTCACAGCCAGGAAGGTGGTGACCACGGACGCGAGTCTCACAGGCGGGGGTGCCACTCACAAGGGCAGAGCAGTGAGCAGCAACTGGGACTCATGACAGGGGTGCTCACATAAACTGGCTAGTATTGCTAGCAGCATTTCTAGCACTGAGACACTTTGTTCCCCTGTTAAGAAACCACCACGTTCTGATCAGCACAGACAACACCACTGTTGTGGCGTACATCAACAGACAGGTCCTTTTCACATGCTGGCTCGCAAACTGTTCATGTGGAGCAGCATCAATCTGTTGTCACTGAGAGCTACTCACATTCCAGGAGCTCTGAACTTGGAAGCAGATTTAATGTCCAGGGGGAACCTGCAGTACGGGGACTGGACCCTGCACCCAGGGGTGGTGACCCAAATCTGGACCAGCTTTGGCCAGCCACAGGTCAACCTGTTTGCCTTGAGGAAGAACGCTCAGTGTCCTCCATATTTCTCCCTGAGGGACTAGGAGGCTCCGCTAGGGCTAAATGCATTAGCTCGCGAATGGCCACATGCTCTGCTTTATGCGTTCCCTCCACTGGCTTTAATTTCTCCCACTCTAACCAGAGTGAGAGAGAGAGGGCTAACAATGATATTGATTGCCCCAAGGTGGATGAGGTCCCATTGGTTAGCGGAGATTATGCCCCTTTTGTGGAGCGAACTTTGGCCTCTCCCTATCAGACGAGACCTAGTCTCCCAAGCCAGGGAGGAGATTTTTCACTCTCACCCCCAGTGCCTCGCCCTGTGGGCTTGGCCCGTGAGAGGTTGAAATTTAGACTCCCCCAGGGTGTTATAACCACTATTCAGAGTGCTAGAGCCTCCTCCACAAGATCATTGTATGAGAACAAGTGGAGGGTATTTGAGGAGTGGTGTGGAAAGTCTCACGATCTCTCCTTTCAATGCTCTGTGACAACAATTCTCTCCTTTCTCTAAGAACTGTTAGATAAAGGAAAGGCCTTTTCCACAATTAAAGTATATCTAACAGCCATTTCAGCCTGTCATGTGGGCTTCGTGGATGGCCCAGTGAGCCATCACCCGTAGGTCCACCGTTTTATGAAAGGGGCATGACGACTCTATCCGGTGTCTAAACCTCTCGTCCCCACATGGTATTTATCCCTGGTGCTGGGGGCATTTTCACCATTTGAGGCACAAAGCCATGTGAAAATTCTGTCTTTGAAGACTACATTTCTCCTGGCTCTCGCATCTGTGAAGCGTGCCATTGATATTGATGCACTGTCAATACACAAACAGTGCATCTGACTCACGCAGAATAACTGTAGAGCACAGGTGTCGAACTCCAGGCCTCAAGGGCAGGTGTCCTGCAGGGTTTAGATGTGTCCTTGATCAAACACAGCTGATTTAAAAGGCTAAATTACCTCATCACCATGTCTTGAAGTTCTCCAGAGGCCTGGTAATGAACTAATCATGATCTGTCCTCACTAAGTGTTTTCCTCATGAACGTAGACTCAGCTATACAGACAGCTAAACACTCTCCTAATCAAAATCCAAGGAACAGGCCGATGTGTTGAGTTGGATGATTTAATAAGGAAAAAGTGTGAAACTGTTGACAAAACCAGAAATAAACCAATAAAAATGTTGCATCAATATACAATATAACACACACACCACAGTAAGTCACATATTCAAAAATATGAGCACAATATTTATCTGCTTAGTGAGTGCCTGAATGAAACATTAAATGAAATCACACTCATGATCAAAATGTTAAAGAAACCACATGGCATATGAGCTAGCTTAACCTTACTAGCTTAGGTTATACACACATTCAAATTAAATTCAAACTACAAACTATATTACGCTTTCACAACAAATAATAATGCACACAAGTCGTCTCAATGATAACAAACAATTTTACTTACAGATTATGCCGTTTATCAACTTGTGAAGGCATGGATGGCAACAGATTAACAGAGGTGAAACTGCCTCTGGCTAGATCTTGCAGAGTAAAAATACACAAAAAAAAACACTAGAGGGCAAACTGCAGAACAGAAAATACCTAATGCCAGCATAAATCATTTGATTCAGATGTGTTAACCCAGGGTGATATCTAAAACCTGCAGGACACCGGCCCTCGAGGCCTGGAGTTCGACACCCCTGCTCTAGAGTCACACTCAGGCCAAATCTGGCCTTTCGTGCTCAAAAATCCTTATCTCCAATGCACTCCATTGCAGCTAGAAGCTTTTGACCCCCTTCTTTTCTCCTCTCCTGAAGAGGAGCGCCTACATGTCCACTTAGGGCTTTATGTACCTATCTTTGTCTAATGTTAAATTAATTTGATGATCTGTAGCATGTATCTGTGACTAATATGAAAAAAAAACTAAGAAATCAGGAAGGGGGCAAATACTTCTACACAACATGCCAGAAATATAGGGCAGTTCTAGATTTGCTGTAGGTGTGAATCTGAATGGTCCTGTGCCCTGTAGCCCTGCAATCCGGTCTTTAAGTCTGACGTCACTAGCCGTGTCTGGACTCAAACTCCGCTGCAGGTCCAGTCAAACAATCACTGGCATCACTGTCTAAAGTCTTTCATCTGTAATAAAATGATCAGCATTCTGCTCTACTAGGTGTAACAATTGAGTTTAACATCCAGGCATCCATGAAAACAGAATTTATGACATTTAACGGAGTTAGAAATTAGCAGGAAGTTAGCTCGCTAGCTTCTATCTAAATAAAATATAGCATGTCCTGACTGAGGGATTTGGAAACAAATTCAAACGTACGGCTCTGCTATCACTTCCAACATAAATGAAGACAGAAAACTAAACAGCAGTGACGTTTGTAGGGTTACTGAAGTTTGGCTAGCTGGTATATAATGATGTGCTACGTGACCGCTAGCGACACAGCTACGTAATATAAACACGCTAACTTTTTTCCACTTGATAAAAGTTAACATGAGGATTCTCGGTGGTCAGGAAAAAATGTAATCGCATGGCAGGATGCTGTAAACGGACCAAACTTCAGCCAAGAGAACAACTGAGGTAATCCATCCACAATACGAAGTTGGTCATTAATATACTGCTGCATGGGCTGGGCTGTAGTTACTACAGATGGACCGATCCGATATTACGTATCGGTATCGGTCAGATACTGACCTAAATTACTGGATCGGATATCGGCGAGGAATAAAAAAATGTAATCCAATCCATTAAATATCAAAAAAACACCTCACAAAACTTGTGACACGGCGTAACTCTGCTCATAACCATAGCATGTCAGAGCAGTGTGCTCACGTGATAGAGCGGCTGTGTGTATTTGTAGCCTCGCTACCAAACCAGCATTTCATCTCCGAGAAAGTTATCCCAGAGAGAAGTAAAGCAAGTGTGTAAGTTCATCTCTGAATGTTTGTAAAGCGTTCCCATGTTAAGCTTAACAACCGATATATGGAGCCACTGCCTCTCTCTCCTGCTGCTACTTCAATCGTGAAACTGCTTAATGATCAGCTGATCGGCTTTTCTGTCGAGAGTCCGTCTCTCTTCTTTGTTTTTGGTCCACATTGCACCAGAAAGAGGAAACCAGCGGCGGAACAACAGCAGCACCTTTAAGCTTGATAAGCTGTTGTTAGAATTTATTTAATATTACTTTCTAGACCAGGATCCTTTTCTACATAGCTGACGGCTGGTAACTGTGTAGGGGCGGATCTAGCAAAGTTTAGCCAGGGGGGCCGATAGGTCATGAAAGGGAAAAGGGGGCACAAAGACATACTTTTCTTTCTTATTCTCATTTAAAATGTCTAGCTTTTAATAAATAATTATCTGAATCTTACACCCAAAGTTTTAATCTGATGTAAAATGTATAGAAGTCCATTACTGTATATAGTAACTGTTAAGTCTAATATACCCTAGTAAGCTATAGTACTTTTTCCTTTGGGAAAGTACCATCTGTGAATTCTGCAATTCTGTTGAAGAAAGATGTTGAATCTATTTAATTATTCTTGAAAAATAATTTATTTCTGTGCATTTTTTTTTCACCCTGCATCAAATTAAAGTTGATTACATCGATTAAGCATCATGAAGTGGAGGGTGGGGGGTGGTTCCCTATTTTTTTTTTTTTCTTTTGCTGGGAGTTTGCAACCCTATTAGTTAGGTTGCTTAATATTTCTGCTAAGTACTCTTTAAAATACCAGAATTGGGAGGATGGAGTAGGTTTAAGTTTATTAGATTGATCAGTGTTGCTGAACTATGAAATATTTTGGGTGCAGTGTATTTTTTACATACAGGTATAACAGAATAGCTTTAGTGTTGTTATTCATTTAAACTTGAGTATGAACTTATACAAAATGCAGCAAGATATTAAAAAAATAGTTTTATTGATTAAAAAACACACTATATCGGATTCATATCGGTATTGGCAGATATCCAAATTTATGATATCGGTATCGGACATGAAAAAGTGGTATCGTGTCATCTCTAGTAGTTACATCATAAGGTTTTAAAAACTGAGCTTAAATAAATGATTAGCGGTAATAAAAGCCGAGGAAGGTCAACAGTGATCACTGACTGTTTTTAGGATCTTTTTGAGATTAAATAGAAAAAAATACAAAACATTAAACATGTTAACAACACAAAAACCATATTAAACGCAGACTACTTTAGGCCCAGAAGCAGGGTTCGTCACGTCATCACTTAAAGACCGGATAGCCTGGTGACCTGTCTGCTTGCCTCTGTTGGACTTTCTTTTTCTTGGTTTCCAGATTATCATAAATATGTTAGAGGGAGTTTTTTTGGGAAGATCAACAAGCTTGTTATTAGAGTCTGATGGTAGAAAATATAAAAGATGTGGTGCCACACATTGGTTTGTAGACCACTGTCCTCATTTATTTTTCATGTCCTTTCAAAAACAAGAGGTCTTGGGTTTGAATCTGGCCTGGGGCCCTTCCTTGTGAAGCTTTTATATTTCTCCATGTCTGTGTGGGTTCTTTTCAGGCACCCTATCTTCAAGTTCAAAGGTTGATGCATGCTTATTAGGTTATTAGGTAGTGGATCTCAGGTTTCTTATATTCAGTCATGTTGCAACTTGATCATAATATGCAGACTAAGACAGCAGATGCAAGTCCACGTTAGCATTGCAACTAGTTGCATTTACACCAGACTGTGGCCACGATGTTCAACAGAAATTCAAACATTCCCAACAGCATTGCATTGACACCAGCCTTTCTGTTAGAATATTCTCGGTTAGAGATCAAAATATCATATGAAGAGGATGTATCAGCCTTAAGCATGAGCCATGAGCATGTTGTGTTTTTCCAAAGGTCCTGCTCTCTATGCCTACAACAATGCTGCATTTACTGTTGAAGACTGGCAAGGAATTCAGATGGCTGGAAGGAGTGTGAAGCGTGATGACCCAAGCAAAGTTGGGAGGTTTGGAATCGGCTTCAACTCTGTTTACCACATAACAGGTGAAACTATCTATAATTATCACAGTTAGTATGAGAAGTATTTTATAACAACATGAACTGGAACATGTCCTTTCTTTGTTCACAGATGTGCCAAGTATATTGAGTTCAGAGCATCTTGGCATGATGGATCCCCAAGAAAAAATATTTGGAGAGAGAAGTGGAGGGTTTCGGTGGTCTTTGGATGATTCTGAAGACCAAGAAGTTCTGCTGAATATGCATCATCAGTTTCAACCATTTAGAGATATAGTCTCACTTGTATGTGAACATGGATGGTCAAAAGTTGTCATGGAGGACCAGCACTTCAATGGGACAATTTTTAGATTTCCTTTACGCAATGAAGCATCAGAAATTTCTGATAATCTGTATGACTCAGATAAAGTGACTGAGCTTTTTGATAGCTTCATTGCAGATGCAGATTTGAGCCTCCTCTTCTTGAAAAATGTCACCTCCGTGTCCTTGTTACATATTAGTGAAGATGGAGCTGTTAACACCAGACTTGAAGTGAAATCTTCAGTCCCCACAGATGGTGTTTTAGAGCCAGAAGAGGAGTCAGTGACTGAGGGTCTAACAAGGTTCAAAGTTATAACTGTGAGTTCAGAAGACCAAAAAGAGACAAAGTGGCTTCTGACAACATGTACCATGAAAGAGGGCGTTGCAGAAGATCTCGATTTGCTTACAAAGAAGTTGAGCTTTTTACCTCAAGTTGACCTGGCATTCCCCTGTGGTGAGAAGAGAGACTGTAGCCAGAGCAGACTGAGCTGCTTTCTCCCCCTTCCAAACAATGAATCCAATAAGACAGGACTCCCAGTTTATGTCAATGCATGCTTTGGCCTCACAGACAATAGAAGACACATCAAATGGCAAGAGGAAGACCAGAGACATGATGAACATGCATTGTGGAATGAAATGTTGATGAAGAAGGTGTTTCCACAAGCATACATCAAGATCATTCAAGATGCCATTAAACTTGCCCAAAAATCTATCCTCCCTGTTTCCTCTGTGTACAATCTGTGGCCAGATCTCACTCAGATACAACACAAAGAAAAATGGCATGCTCTCACTCTGCATGTTTTTCATCACTTATTCAGACAGAACGTGGCCATCCTCTCTCTTGCTAAAGATGAAAGACAGTTTATCTCTCCATCAGAAGCTGTTTTCCCCTGCAATGGCCCAACAAGCACCAACATATTGTCTGCCATTAAAAGGGCTTTAGTGTCATGTGGAGAAAATCTTGTCACTTTACCAGCTAGTGTTGCAGTGGCTATAAATGAGACCTACCCAAACCCTTCTACCCTAAAACATGTTACTCCAGCATTCCTTAGGGCCATTCTCCACAGGACCGGTGTGGATAACATCACCAAAGATGACAAACTCAGTCTTTTGGAGTACATTTTGGGTGATGAACAATACAAAGAACTTGAGGGTCTTCACCTCCTTCCACTCAGTGATGGCTCTTTCAGATATTTCTCATACAGAGAGGAAGACACTGCTTTGATTGACAGCCATGAATTTCCAAGGTAGGGTTTCCATAAATGTATCAATATTTCAAATAAATGTTATATTAATTATGACTAATGTTGTCATCTTATGTTTTATTTGGTTTGATTGCTGTTGCTTTAAATTTTGTTGCATACAGGAAAAACTAAGCACTCTTACTGTCACTACAGAGAATACTGTCACATTTGATTTGTGACTGAATATTTAGAAAGTGGCTGTCAATTTATCAACATCCCAAAAGATCTGATTTACCTTCTGACCCAGTGGTTTGAGTTTTCGTACATTTTTGATTATTCTGTCTTATTTTTGAGTTCACTTGCAATCTATGGTTCCTAGGTTATTTTGTTCACTATGGTTTATTAGATTTCCCCTTGTGTCTTTGCCCTCTGTCTCCCTCTGTGCATCTGTGTTTATTTAGTTGTGTGAGTCCTTGTGTCTTGTTTCCCCTCCTTGTGTTTTATTCCATCATGTGTTATCCTTAGCATTTCCCAGTTTAGTTTTGTATCGCTTATCCATTCAGCAAATAAAGCTGTTTTTTTGTTTTTTTTTCGTTTACATCCTGTCTCCGAGAGTTTGCATTTGGGTCCTTTTCCTGCCTGTAAACAGCCAGTTCATGACAGTGAATGTTGTACTACCACCATTAGATGGTAGAAAGATGCACTGGGCTGATCAGATTTCCAAGAATGTTCCTACACCAAATGGCTCCTTACAAAGTTGCTCAACATATGTCATTACTTTTGTTTTTGTTATATTGTCTGTGAAAGTTCTCGATCATCTAGGTCATCATAGTCTAAAGAGCTTGGAAAGAAAAGCATCTGGACGTAAGTTTCTTGAAGACATTTCTGTCAAGGCTGAGCAGCCGGTGTGTTTGAGGTGTGGACCCAAAAGCAGACATGGGAGAGAAGAACTGAAGTTTGACAAAAAACTGGTTGTTTATTTGGGCTGAATACCAAAACAGAAAAACAAGGCAAGGGCGAAACTAAACTATGGAGGGACACGCAAGCTTGACACAAGAGACAGAGAGGGAGCAAGAAAGGGAGAGGGACACAGAGGAGAGAGAAACAAGGGGAACCTACGTAGACAAGGAGATAACACATGACAAACAGAAAAAGACTCATAAACAAGGAGACATGGATGATAACATAAACTCGACTAAACTTCAACTAAGACGAACTAATAAAACACCAGAACTTAACATTATCTCATAAGTAATCAAAAATACAAAATAACTCAAAATGCTAGGTCACAGACCCAGCACCCTGACAGTTTCACCTCTTATCTTAGAACCTTCTTCAGTTCTAAGAGAAATTGCTGGAGAGTCTAAGATTTTAAGCCCTATGGGGGTGTCCCCAAGAGGGTCATGGACCCCTTGTTAATAGACAGTTGGTGTCGCAAGCCACTGCCTCTGTTCAAAGATAAATGAGACCTACACAGTCGTTCACAGTGGACATAGATGGCTTCTTTTACTCCTCTTTCAAACCATCTGTCTTCTCGGTCCAAAATGTGAACATTGGTGTAGTGGCGAATTTCTGTGCCAAACCTTGAAAAAATAATTCTTCCACTTCTTAATGTGAGCTATTCAAGTTTATTTTCTGACTTGTACATAGAAACAAATTACAATGTCACGGTCAAAAAACTATTTGCTGCTACAGCACACATTTCCACGTCCACTTCCATTCTAACCTGCTACCACACATGCGCCGTACAATGTTCATCTTAGTCAAAACAATGTAAACACACTGCATATATTCCCTGATAACATTTTATACAAATCAAACATAATAACTGAAACAGTACCAAAAATATTTTTCTATGGATTGGCTCTAACAAGTGGCATCCTCGAAGGACTGACCCTTGTCCTTTAGACTCAGATGAACAACTGAGTGGACAAGACTTAGCTTTTAATCTGCAACTGTCTATCTGGCAGCCGTCTGCCATCTATAATCCAGTTTCGAGATCCCTTCCCAGATGCCTTAACGCCCACTCACATCCTGGGCCATTTGACCTCAGTAAATCATATGATAGGGTGGGGCTAGTTTTCACAATGGGTTCACCCAAAACCTTGGCTGGTTGTGACCCAAACCTGTTTTCACACCTTGGCTCGTGTGATTAGGCAGAGGATCAATAGCAGGTCTATGACCCTCTTGCGGACGCTCCCATAGGGCTTTACTCGAGAACTGAAGAAGCTTCTCGGATGAGAGGTGAAACATCTTCAAGAAACTTAAAGAAGTCCAGACGCTTTTCTTTCCAAGCTCTTTAGACTTTTTGTTACATTGCATTAACAAACTTATCTTCTTTTGCAGAATCTTGCTGCCATTCTGCAATCACCTCTTTATCCCACACAATCTCACTCCAGTCTGCAGTACCCATCTAATACAACTAGCCAGAAGAAGTAAGTCAAACTAATTTGATAGAACGCAGTAACCTCAGAATCATTTGCATGTGCCATCTACACATTTTATCACAGCACAGAAATTAAAATCTCTCTTTATTTTATAATCTGTTCTTTAGGTTTCTTCAGGGTCATCAGTATTGATGCATCCCATGTAGCTGAATATACAAGGAGGTATTTGCCACCGGACTGGAAACAGACAGGGAAGAACCTTGTTGCATGGGAAAACAGCAACAGTCAGCATCCACCTTTAGACTGGTTTCAAGAATTCTGGAGGTTTCTCAACAGTCATTTTAATGAGTTAAGTCCTTTCACTGACATACCTCTAATACCAGTCTGTCCTCTGTCTCACAGTCAAACTGTATCAGTAGCAAAACTACAGCAGGACACAACTCTGATCTTTCAGAAAAACAAGCATTTGAGTTTGCCAGACCGAATAGCTCAGTTGGTGAACAAAGTTGGTGGCACAGTGGTGAGAGGAAATGAGTGGCTCAAGCATGAAGACCTTGACTCGTACGTGCTGTGCCCATCTCCAAGGAGTGTTTTGAAGGTCCTGATGAATTTAGATTTCCAACATCTCTTGACAGAGCTTACATCTGCCTCTCACACAGCATGCAATGAACTAAAAGATTATCTTTCTTATCTGGATTCTCTCTCAAAAACAGAGAAAGATTTTCTCTTGAAGTTGCCTTTGTTTCAAACCATGAAAGGATTCAGTGTTGCAGCTCAATCGAAACAAGCTGTGCTTCTGATCTCAGGCCTAACAGTACCAACAGAGCTCCCTATGCCTGATTCCATAATCCAGTGTTCTACTGAGACTGACCGCAGACTGTTACAGATGCTCAAAATTCATCTGTTGGACACCGCCGAAGCAGCCAATGTTCTTGTTGACAGCATAAGGAAAGGGAATTGTAGCAGTGAAGACACTAAAAAAACAATGACTTGGGTTTTACAGCATGGTAAGGTGCTTTTCTCACAAAACGAATCCCTGAAATGTAGCTGTAAGGACTTGAGCTTCATTGAGGTGAATGGACAGCTGAAAAAAGCCTCTGACTTTTTTGATCCAAGAATTCAGACTTTTAAAGTCATCTTTGAGTCAGACTTCTTTCCACCGCCTTCATACACTCATTCACTGCAGATGCTGGAAAGCTTAACAGAAATCGGATTACTGAATAAAGAAATAGATGTCTCACCTGAACATTTGCTACATGCTGCCACGCTGACTGACAAACTGTGCGTGAACTCACAAACCGAGGCTCTGAGAAGAGCTCAGGTTCTGTTGGGAATGTTGGAAAGTAATGATTTACTGTCAAAGTTTTCTCACAAACAGCTTCATTGCCTCAAAATGCTAAAATGGATCCCATGTGAACAACCTGGAAGTAACCAACAATTCAGTGATAAATCTCAGAAGTATTGTTTGTTTTGCCCAAAAGAAATAAGACATTCTGTGTATAAGGACATTGTTGGACATGTAATGCCACTAACAGGGAAGCTCAGTGACAGAGTTAGCAACAGACTTGGGCTCAAAGACCTACCACCACCTGAAAAAGTGATTGAGAATCTGTCAGTCTTGAAATCAAAAGCACTGGAAATGGCTAATCCTGACACAGATGTAGACTTCAAAAGACAGCTGCACAGCATTTACAAACACATGCAAGACAATGTCTCTGTATTTGTTACAATGATGAGCAAGGAGACATGTTGGCTATGGACTCACAACCAGTTTGTTGCACCCCAGGATCTGGTTCTTGAATACCCAAATAATCTAGATCTGAGTTCTTACATTGGGAAGGTGTCAAGTGAATTTTTGCCGTACAAAACATTGTTCCAGAAGTTTGGCCTGAGAAAAGTACTTTCCAATGAAGACATTTTGGGCATTCTGTACTCCATCCAGCAAACTGTTGAAGCAAGACAGCCGCCATTTGCAAGTTCCTCAGAGGTCAAAGTGTCAATAGAAATTCTCAACTGGCTCTGGAAAGAGAAGAAAACAGTTCAGGATGACATCCCAGTGCCAGTCATTGCTGAGGGAGGAAAATTTACCCTTAAACCACGATCAACAGCTCTTTTCTGTGATGTAAGCAAAAATGGACTAAAAGAACTAAACTGCAGAGAAGAGGAAATTTTTGTCATACATGAGGAAATCCCAAAAGCAGCGGCTGAATGGCTGGAAATTCGTTTTCTCAGTACCCACATCCTTGACCCAGAGGAGATAGGAATAGAGCAGTGTGGACAATCTGAACCAATAACAATGAGGATAAAAAACATTCTTAAAGAGTATGATGAAGACAGTGACATCTTCAAAGAGCTCATCCAGAATGCAGAGGATGCTGGGGCAGATGTTTGCAAGTTCTTGGTGGATTTCAGAGTACACAGAGATGCCCCCGAAAGCCTGATTGACCCTGACATGGCTCTTTGTCAGGGACCTTGTCTTTGGGCTTTCAATAATGAGCAGTTTACAGCAGAGGATTGGAAAAATATTGTCAGAGTTGGCTCAGCCTCGAAGGAGAACCAAGTGGAAAAAATTGGAACATTTGGACTTGGATTCAACACTGTGTATCATGTGACAGATGTCCCCTCCATCCTTAGTGGCAACACTCTCCTCATACTTGATCCAAATGTTACTCATCTCACAAAGCATATCAAATATAAGTCAAACCCCGGAATCAAGCTGGATCTCTCTCAAAGAAGAATCTTACGGTGGTTTCCTGGTCAGTTTGGATCATATGAAAACATTTTTGACTGTACTTTTACCCGAAAAAGTCCTCCTGATCCTTATCCAGGGACTCTGATCAAACTACCTTTCCGAAGTGAAGAAGAGGCTGTCAAATCAGAAATAAGCACAAAAGTGTATCAAAAACACAATATCTTGGATATTCAACATCACTTTTCTAAGAACTCAAAAACTCTTCTTCTTTTTTTGAAGAACATCATTACATTATCCCTCCAAAATATCCCACACAATGGATCAACTCCACCAAGAGATAATGAAAAGGAAACCATCTTCATTGTGTCCAAAACAACTGTGAGTGCAATGGAGATTCCTGATGACAGCAGTGTGTCCAAGCAACGTCATGCTGAGGAATCACTGATGAAAGTTGAATGCAAATGCAAAGAGGTAATTGACTCCTTCACAGTAATCATTGTGAAAATATCCAGTCAGCAGTCTAATGAAACTGAAGTTCAGTTCTGGCTCCTGTACAACTGCTTTGGGACACACAAATCTTTGAAAATGGCCCTTCACAAAAACAAGCAAGCCAGTTTCTCTTTGCCCATTGGAGGGATTGCTGTGCCTTTGCAAAATGATCCAGAAACTGGAAAATTCACCACATTACAAACAGATCTTGTTGGACAGGCCTTTTGCTTCCTTCCTCTTCCCATTCACACAGGTCTTCCTGTCAATGTAAATGGCACATTTGCTGTTACAAGCAACCGAAAAGCTCTGTGGGAAACTGGAGTGAAAAATGACTGGAACAAAGCTCTTCTTCAGGATCCAGTAGTGACAGCATATGTTACTGTACTCAAGGCACTAAAGAAAATGTCAGAAGATAAGCAGCTGGTGAGTTACTGTTATTACAACTTTTGGCCTGATAGGGAGAAAGTGACTGAAACTTTCAAGCCTTTAGTAGATGCGCTTTACTCAACCATTGTTGATGACTCTGTTGGTCCAGAGCTCTTTAGTGATGGAAAACAATGGTTCTCAATGAACAATGCCATATTTCTACATGAGAGCATTGAAAACGATGAGGAAATTGGTAATCTTGCAGTTCAAGTTTGCCAGAAATATGTAAAAGGACCCAACCATGTTGTTACACTTCCAATGTGGCTAAGAAATAGTTTCAAACAGGCTGGCCTAGAAAAGGTTTTGCAAAACAGGACATGGAACTGGGAGAAGTTCTACCAAGAAGCAGTGTTCAGTAACCTAACTACAATGGACTCGACGAGTAGAGATACCCTTCTGCTGCATGCTATTGATGTTAATGTTAAAGAAATTGACAATCTGCTGCTTTGCTATCCATGCATACCCACAAAGGGTGGACAGCTCCAACATGTCAGGAAACTTGTAAATCCATCAGGAAAAGTGGCCTGTCTTTTTGAACCCAAAGAGGGACGCTTGCTTGATGGATCCGAAAATGACTTCAGATCTCCAAAAAGGATTCAGCGTTTGTTGGAACTTGGAATGGCAAGTGATCATCTCCCATTGGAAGATATCACAGAGAAAGCAGGCACAATTGATAAAACCTGGAGCATTGACAAAAAGAAAGCATTTGTGCACTTGAAGTGCCTTTTTGAACTGATGAAGAATCACATTCATGATAACGACTCTCACCACTGGAAAACACTCAGGACAACTGCATTTCTTCCAGCATATTCACCTGGTGATACAAAAATGGAGGGAAATGTAACACTTAAAAGGCCCACTGATGTTTTTATTGACAAATGCTCTCTACTCGTTAACATGACACAACCAGTGTTGGATCATACTAATTTAAACATACACAACACTGATCCAGTTCTACAGATTTTAGGAGTTCACAGCACTCCAAAAGTACAGATGGTGCTTCAGCAGTTGCACCAAGTGAGCAAACAAGCCCACTCCATTGACAGATCCATGCTTTACAAAATTGCATTTGAGTGCTATAAGTGTCTGGATAAGTGGATCTGTTATTCTGGAAACACCACTTACATTGAACACTGGGCATATTCATTTCCATTCATCCTCATTGGCGATACATTTGTGAATGTCGACCGTGTAGCTGAGAACGGGCAATTTGAAGCAAAACCTTATCTCCACGTACTTCCAGCTGCTTTCACGAGCTTCAGGAATCTTTGGGAAAGTATAGGTGTTGCAAAGCAATTCACGATTGCTCAACTACTAACTGTGTTGCAGGATTTACATGCTCAACATGGAAACAAGCCTCTGCCCAAGAGTGATCTCTCAGTTTGCCTCACAATTTTAAACAAAGGGATTTTTGAGGCCAAAGTCAAAATCACGGATGACTTTCTGATACCCAATGAGCATGGAGTTTTGCAGTTTGCTAGTGAGCTATTTTACAATGACAGCCCGTGGATGCCACTCACTTCAGGTGTCACATTATGTCACGAGAATATCCCACGTGTTATGGCTTGCCACCTTGGAATCAAAACAACAAGGCATCATTCTCTGGAAACCCACATAGTTGATGACATGTCACCATTTGCTTTTGACTTTGAACAGAGGGAAGAACTCACTGTTCGTATTAAAAACATAATTTCAGCCTATCCATCAAAGAAGGATATCCTTAAAGAGCTTATCCAAAATGCTGATGATGCAGAAGCAACAGAAATTCACTTCATCTGGGACAAAAGACAACATGGGAAAGAAAAAACATTTGGGGAGAAATGGAACGATCTCCAGGGTCCAGCACTTTGTGTGTTCAACAACAAAGTGTTTTCTGATGCTGACATTAAGGGAATTCAACAGCTGGGAGAGGGAGGAAAGCACAACACCCCAGGGAAGATAGGCAAGTACGGAGTTGGATTCAACTCTGTTTACCATCTGACTGACTGTCCTTCAATCCTTACAGGAGATGAAGTACTTTGCATTTCTGACCCCAATCAAAAATACATTGAAAATCATTCAAATAAACCACGATATGGCATTGGCTATAAACTAGCTGACACTTTCAAAGAAATGTATGTAGATGTCTACAAATCCTTTCTTCCAGACATTTTTTCTCTTAAAGAGGGCACCATGTTCAGATTACCTCTGAGGATGGGTGCAAATGCAAATACCTCCAAAATATCACAGCAAGGAGTCACTGACCGTGACATGAAAGAACTGTGCTCTGCCCTGTCTGAAGATCCTGAAGGACTAATTCTCTTTCTGAAAAACATCTGCAAAATCACAGTCCATGAAATCAGTGAAGATTCAAGAGGACTTAAAACCATCTTTGAGGTTGAAAAAAATCTACCACAGACAAGTCGGGAAGAAAAAGATGCTTTTATCAAACATCTACAAAATGCACTGCAATCAGACAAATTAGCAACACACAAGACTTTCTATGAAACTGTGATTTCCACCTCAGACAAAAGACAAACTACATGGATTGTTGCAGAACAATTTGGCTCCTTCAAAAACAGCTGTGAGTTAAAACTATCCTACAAACTTCCCCAAGCATCATTAGCTGCACGTGTGAACACAAAAGAATCCAGCGTCATGGATTTTAAAGGAGAAGTCTTTTGTTCACTTCCTTTGCCAGGGAAAACTGGACTGCCAGTACATGTAAATGGAAACTTTGAGGTTGATTCTGCCAGGAGAGGCCTTTGGAAAGAAGATGGGAAGAGTAAGAAATCCAACTGGAATGAGATTTTGAAACAGAACGTCATTGCACCACTGTATGCAGATCTCCTGCATTACATCAGGCGAATGATCACAGTCAAGAAAGTTTCCCTTGCAAGTACTGAATCATATTTCAGATCAGAATACTTGTGTTTTTGGCCAACTGTGTCCAAGGATGTTTGTCCAGACTGGCATGAAATGATACATGGAGTATACAGATCACTGAAAGAAAAAGGCCTTGATGTAATCCCTGTGATGAAGAGCTCAACACGGAAAATTGCAGATAAAAAAATTAAAGAATACTCATTTGACTGGTGTAATGTCAGTGAAACAGACCCTACTGAGTCACCTTATCTGACATTCTCAGGAAATTTCAAGCTGAACAACATTTTGGAAGATCTTGGAATGAATCTGGTTCCTTATTCCACAAACATGCAAAGGATTTGGACAAGTTTCAGATCTGCTGGTGTTGAAGTGAAAGAGGTCAGTCCCTCCACTGTGCGGACTTTTCTACAAGCAAAACCTCTCAATGATCCAACCCAAACAGATGAGGATTTGCCTTTACCCATAAGTGCTACTTTGGTCAAAGATGAGAAAAGATGTTCAGAGCTCTTGAGTTTTTGTTTAAAAGATTTCTCCTCACAAAAGGTCACACAGAATTTACTCAATGGCCTTCCACTTCTTCTCACAAGAGATAAAGTTTTAAGACTCTTCAACTCCCAAACACCCAAGTGGATATCAAGGTATGAAGATGTCTTCTTTGACTGCCAGGCTCAATTTGCAGATTATCAAACCAACATTTGGCACACTGACCTTCTTCAAAGATTAAAACTTGTCAGAAATATGACTTTGCGCCACTCAGAGAAATATCTGAAAACATTAATTCAGCATCTTCTTGAGAACTGTGAAGTTGATCCACACAGTGGTCTTCATGTCCCCAATGAGAAAATATTGAAGTGGCTAAAATCACTTTGGAGGTTCATAATGAATGAAATTAAACCGCCAACATCTAGAGATGATGAGTCCAGTCTTACACTCAGTGATGTGAGGAAACACTTCAGTGACTGCTGCATTTTACCTGTTGTGTGTCCAAGGTTGAAGAACAAGCACTTCCTGCAAACAATGAAACACATGTCAAGTGTTGTGTTTGCCTCACAGAAACACAAAGACATATCAGGCATCCTCTTCAAACTTGGTTTTATGAGGTTTGATCATGTTTTCTTCTCTGAGATGGACCGATGGATATATTCATGTCTACAAGATGAACTTCTTGATGTAGATGATGAAAGCTCAGTGTTGGATCAAGTGTACAAAATTAATCGCTCAGAGTTTTCCCACCTTTCAAATGATAATATGAAAGAGTTTCAGATGTTCCTGCAATCAGGATTATCCAAGTCCAAAGTCAACCAAGAGTATGTGAGGAAGCTCAAATCCTTACCAATATTTGAAACAACACAAGGTGAACGAGTGAGGATTGATGAACCTAAGAAGGTTTTCATCCTCAAAATCAAATATTCAGTCATATTTCCAGATTTGTTCAACCTACCTACAAACAGCAGCATTTTTCTGAAACACAACTCTGAGAACTACATGCTGTCAGAAACACTCAACATTCAGGTCCTGGATGATTTGCAGTATTTCATGAAGTTCATTCTGCCTGCTGTACACCAACTCACAGAGACACAGATTCTTCACAGCCTCAAACTGTTGCTGTCACTAGATTATTCGTTGAAGGAAAGAAAAATTATCATCTCCTCACTGAAGACGGTGAAACTGATTCGCAGTTCTCAAGGTAGACTGGAGCCTGCATCATACTACTTTGATGAGAGTGTGGAGCTGTACAAACAAATGTTGCCCCATGAGAGATTTGTTCCTGAGAGATTTTGGACTGAGCTGTGTGATGGAGATGACTACACAACAGAAAAAGCAAAAGAGCTGGTCAGAGAACTTGGAATGAAGCATGTTGTGTCAAACGATGAGATAATAAATTTTGCACACCAGCTTGAATCAGAAGCAAAAGTTAACAGAAGACTCAAAGACATGAAACAGAAATCATCATTACTTTTCAGGGAAGTCTTAAATAACGAATGCAACATCAAAACTAAAAAGCAAAATTTGTTGGAGAGGATTGCCGACATCAAATTCATTTTTCCAGTGATAATTCGAAAAGAACTGTCCAACTACCACCAACCATTTGCTGCTGAAGGAACTACTGTGAAAATTAGAGGCTCTTTGATTGACAAAAATCCAGAGCATCAAGATTTGATTTGGACCTCAATGCCAATTATAGACCTGCCAGTTATAGACCTACCATTTATGTCACAAGGTCTTCAGAAAATGATAAAAAATGCAGGAGCTCACGAAGAACCACCTCCAAACTGTGTAGCCAGTAACATAAGAAACATCTGTCAGTCACCATGTGAAACTGACCAGCTGATCAAAACACGAGCTAAAGTGTTCAGAAGTTCGTACGCTTACCTGCAAGCAAAAAGATTTGAAGGAAACCAGCTGGCTGGTCTTCCTGTTGTGTTGGTTGAAAAAGACACAAAACTTATGAGGCCTGATGACGTGTGTCTGTCGCTCTCCTATGATCTGGACTTCAGACCATATCTGTACAAGATTACTCCAAAAGATGCAATGTATGCACCGTTCTTTCAGAAAATCGGTGTGAAGAACGAAGCTACTGCAGAGCAATATTGTAATGTTTTGGCAGCAGTTTACGCTGATTCCTGTGATAAACAGAAACTACATTCGAACCAGCTGAGAACTGTGAAACGAGCTGTTGAGCAGTTGTTTAAGTTAATCAAAACTCACGGAAACCAGAAGCTTCTTGAATATGTGGAGACTCTGTATCTTCCTGCAGTAGATGGTAAATTATACCCGTCAGCCACACTCTGCTACAACGACACAGTGTTTGAGACCAAAAGGTTGGAAGAAGCGCTGGAGAACAAGTTCCTGCTGCTTGAGAAACTCAGTGAATGTTATTTGGGCAACGACAAATACAAGCATCATCAGCTGTTGCAACTGCTGCCTCAGAAATTTCAGCCAAAGATGCTGTCTGAGTTCACAGAGGAAAGAGTTGTGGAATCAAAAATGCAGCTTTGTGAACTTGGGACTGGCTGTGAATTTAGTGGATGGTTTGATAAACATCTCTCCTCAGGAGCCTTTAAATATGGATTAATTTGTCTTATTAGAGAGCAGTTGCAAGGCAAAATAACACAAGAAGATGCTTCTAACATATGTGAGCAGATTTTTGGCAGTATACAGATTATCTGCTGCAAAACGTTGGAAACAACACTCTGGCTCAATAAACAGCCACTTGCTAAAACTGATGAAGAAACAGATGTTTTTGTGGAACGAGGACAACAAGGATGCACCTTTTACTTAAAGCACAATGATGACATGGCTCACAAAGTAATAAATGAAGTCATTACAACATTGACAAAAGAGATTAATGCTCTTTTAGGGAACAGAATTGCATCGGTTCATCTTCCAGTGCTGGGACAACTCCTCATGTGTAATGATCTGCAAGATATTCGGAAAACTCTGGCTAAAAGTCAGATCCGTGACAGTGCTGAAACTGAAAGTTCCTCTTTTAGTCCAGCAGCCCCTGGGACAGAAGTTCCAGGAGAATGGCATGATTGTTTGGACATGAATGTCCTCAACAACTTTGAAGAGGGGGAATATGTTGGCTACAGCATTGATGACAAGTACATTTATACAGTTATTGTTGAAGAACTGCCTGGTCACAATGGACAATATTCATGGAGATACAAAATAGATATTGGAGAAGATGAGCCCATTGAAGTCAGCTGTGTTGATCTGTTTCAGTTTAAACGACAAAAGAAGGTAAAAACAGAAAGGAGGAAATGCATGGAGCCAGAACCACAGAAGAAGATGCTAAAACCAGAAGAAAACAGTTGCATGGAGCTGGAACCACTGACAGGAGCTGTGCCACATTCTTCTGAACCATCAACAAGTTCCTTACCAGCATCTGTTGAGGAAGCTAAAAGGGAAATTGATAAATGTTTGGCAGAGATCTGGAGGCTTCCTGAGGAGGAGAGGCACAAAGCCATCAAGAGACTGTACCTCAGGTGGCACCCTGACAAAAATCCGGATTGCCAGTCTCTCGCCAGTGAGGCATTCAAATATTTACAGAATCGAATTGATGAGCTCAGCAAAGGCAAAGCTGCAGGCTTGACCTTTTCAAGCAGAAATACAAATTTCAGAGGCTTCTATCAACAGTGGAATCAGGAGGCCAGGTATCACAGAAATAGTCGAGAGAGGTTCTCTAGAGGCTATAGAGGTTTCCATTCCTACAACTTCTGGACCCACAATGAAAATGTCCCAAGGCCAGACAGAGAAGAGGCCAGGCGCTGGTGTAGACAGGCTCGCTGCGATCTCAATGCAGCTCACAAAGACACTGGTGGAGGGAGCACAGAGTGGTGTCTGTTTAAGGTCCATCAAGCAGTGGAAAAGTCTCTCATAGCAGCATGCTATAAAAGAAATGGACAACACCCCAACAGCAGCTCAATTTCAACCACTGCTGCACAAGTTTCCCGCTACAGCCCCCAACTGAGAGATCTGCCTGAGATTGTGAAAAACCTGCAGACACTCGGGGTGGATCCCAAAAGGACTCAATATCCCAACTGCCATCCATATCCCCACATACCGAACGGACAATTCAGATCAGAGAATGAAATGCTGGCACTGAACAAGGCATCTGAGCTCCTTAATAAAATAGAAGCATATGTGAATTAAGGACTCAAGACAGATGGACTATCAATTAGTGTGACTGTGTTTTGACATGTTAAACAGATGATATCTACAATCTAAAGCTGAAATATTATTTACCATCACAACCAATATCATTTCAAGTTGTCTAATTTTTCACAGTAATAATCACAGAAAACATTAAATGAAAAATGTTTTTTATTTGTGTCAATGCTATTTACTCACTAGAGTGTTTTTATATACATTTAGAAATATTTACTTAAGCTTTCCTGACTTTGAGATATTCTGTGTATGGTTTTGTTCTGAAAACAAAAAATCAAATATTCTTGTTGATTAAGTTTGTTGACATCTTTGAGTTGCAGTAGAATCACTGAACCATCTGCTGGAGATCAACATATTCACTGTAACACTGTCATGAAATGAAAAATGTCAAGGTTTCTATGTTTTAAACAGTTGTGACTACTTCTCAGAGCACAGTTTAACTACTTCATCTATAGATATTTTCCTATGTTTTAAGCAAGTTCTACTACTGTGACCCAAGTATGTATTGTTAAATTTAAATGATTTATGATACTGAGGACCAAAACAATACCTTATGAATTTCCAATAAAAGTTTGTTTTTGCAAAGATTTTTTTAGCATTGAGATGAAACAAAATATTTAATGCAGTATTTCGCATTTGAGGGTTTTTAATGTAGTAGTTTTGTTCAGGAAATAAAAATACAAAAGAATTTAATGGAAACTTTTTAAATTTGTATTCAATTTTACTTATAAAATGAAATGATGAAACAGCAATCTCATATTTCAAACACTGATTCCCAGTCTTTCTAATACTTCTATAGTTACTTTTGAAATTTTACTTTCTCTTTTTAATAATCATGTACCCAAGACTTTTGAGAAATAAAGCGTACTTACTAAATAATGACAGTGTGTGTGTTTATGATGTGATTTCACTGAATGTTACAGCAAAGATTTACCACTTCTTTTATCTTTTATAAATTGTGGGGATTGTGCCCCCAGAGGTCCAATTCTATGTTTGAGAGGACATGCAGTAAGTCCATATGTTTTGACAGATTTCCTTTTACATCAGGCACACCGTCAGGGATCTGAGCAGAGAATAGCAAATGTGATCACAAAGAGCTTATGAACAATAGTTTTCAAGTGTCATTATATCAAACATGTCTTTGCATAAAAGCTGCAAAACTTTATGGCCATAGTGTAAAAAACCCCACAACATTTAAGCCTTAATAAAAATTATAAAGATATGAAACAATAATATATATAAAATACACAATTACTTAAAAGAAATCAATAAATACACAAACACTTCAACCAGTGCTTCCTCCAACTGGATGAGTAACGGGAACCACTCACTGTCGGATTTGTGAGTGCTAAAATTATACTGTTACTACAGCCATCCAGTCGTTCTCTACAAGTGAACATTCAATTTTTTAAGAGTGCTTTTAAAGTACAAACACCCACAGCTACAAACGTCTGACTGGCACTACCTCCTCTAGGTATCCTACAAGGATTCTCATTGCATCATTAAATGCAACATGCAGCTTCTGCATGCTATATTGCAGTGGTAGGGAACGTTAGTCCTCGAGCGCCGGTGTCCTGCAGGTTTTAGATCTCACCCTGGGTCACCACACCTGAATCAAATGATTAGTTCATTACCAGGCCTCTGGAGAACTTCAAGACATGTTGAGGAGCTAATTTAGCCATTTAAATCAGCTGTGTTGGATCAAGGACACATCTAAAACCTGCAGGACACCGGCTCTCGAGGCCTGGAGTTCCCTACCCCTGCTATATTGCTTGTAAAATGACCACAAGGGGGCAGTATATAGCAGTGTGCAAGACGCTTTAAAAAAAGCCACTTTAACTGGAACTGAACAGAAGCTGAATTTGTGTGCAATAGTATTTGCCTGCACATAGAGCTTACAGCATTGTCTGTATATGTCATCATCATTCATTTGATCAGTAATAAAGTGACCGAGGTATTTCACCTTTTTATGAATCTCAAGGGTATCGTCGGACAGTTTAAACACAGGGAAATTTAGCTGTTTATCCTGCTTGGTTCTACATATCAAGATAGCATTGTACTTTATATCATATAGCACACCATATTCAGTACAGATATTAAGAAGCTGCTGTAATCCAGCACTACTTGGACTAAAAACAACCAGGTCATCTGCATACGTAAGATGAGTTATCAATGTTTTACCTAACATACATCCAGTGTTACAGGTTCTCAGCTGTATGGGCAAATCTGGAGGGTAAACTATGGAGACCCAGAAACACCTTTAACAGTTGATGGTAGAGATGGTTTACGATTAAAGATTTTATTTACATATATACTACTCAATATTAAACATCCAACAATTAATGCAATACTTATACCCCTTAAATTAAACCTGAAAGACTGCGTTTTACTCCTAACTTCACTGTATGAAGAAAAATCCACTGTGCTACTATAGAAGCAAAATGACGGAAAAACAAGGAATTGGTGTCCATAAATCTATGAACCTAAATTTGTCTCTGAGGTTTATTTGTGGCTTCTCCCTTCATGGTTGATGGCAGTGATGGAGGGTTCTATTACCACCACAATCCCTATGATGAGGTAGCGCTTGACCAAGACTACTAGGTCCAGGGCCTCCTGCTTGGGTTCCTGCCGTTCTACAACAACCACAAGCAGGTTGGTCAATGTGAGTACTGCATCAGGAGTACAAGATGAAGAATGAAAGAAAATACATACAGTATAAATTAGTGGTCAGAATTAATATTTCGGAACTGTATGTAATTGCAGATGGGGAATCAAACCACCAAACTTCCTCATTAGTAGGCATTCTGCTCTACCACCTGAGCTACAGCCACCCCAAAATTACCCCAAATATGTAAAAGCTAGACTATAGCTAAAGGACTTCTGGACTAAATTATATTTACAGATGTTCCTTAACTTGTTTTCTTCACCCTTACATATTTATTGTACACATCGAAATTAAATGTTGGCAGAATAAAGGAAAACATTTCTGAATACAGTTCAGCAAATCAATACTACAACCTTTGTATAACACATAATTGAAAGCTGAAAAAAATTAACTGAAAAAATTGCTTTTCAGCCTAAAATGCTATTTTGTGTATAGCTTGATTTTAGCTTTACTTTTTTTAATGTAAAGCTGCTTTGCTGCATACAAAATATCTGCTTTTCTATAGCAGCCATCTTGTCTGAGATCTCTAATTTCTCATAATACACAATGTTGCCCATGTCATCATTTTCTCTTACAAATGAAGTAATATCAAGACTATATCTTACAATAATTTTTAAAATACAGCTTCTCTGAATAATTGCACAGATTCAAGACCAAAATTGACTGTGAACTTTTGATTGTCAGTCACTTTTGACTTTTCCCAGTCCAATCTTTTCTAATTTTTCTTAACCAACAACTTACCTGGATAAAGACTAAAACATTCACTCTGCAGCTGAAGGTGGTGCTGAGTAATGGCTACGTGGAGCCTTTCACCTGCTACCACCAGGCATGTAGACAGGGAAAATTTGTGTGTGTGTGTGTGTGTGGGGGGGGGGGGGGGGGGGGGGGGGGGGGGGATATGATATATACGACGTGGCAGTAAATGTTCAAAAAATATCTGCACCAGGGTCTGTCATCAAGTTGTACAAGGAGCTGAAAGGACATTCTCATATTAATTTTTCTTACAGTGACTCAACTCATTAAAGTACAGACATGAGTTTCAAAAATAAATAAATTAAATATAAATTTAAATAACTCTTTAAAGGCCTGGACCTGGATGGACATTTGGAAGAACTGTCTGTTTTATTCTGCTGTTTAGGAGCAACTGGAATGTCATCAGAATCAAGGTCAGAGTCAGGAAAGACTAAAACTACACCAACAGTCTGAGCAGACCGCTGCTCTACTTGATCACTGTGTTATCCAGCATGGTGCCATCTAAACCCACAGCAGCAGGGGAGGGGTTTTCACTGTCCTACAGATGAGAAACATGACATAATCTTTATTTTTTACACAGTTATGCAGATTTTTGAGGAGACATGCACTGTTTTATAACCATCCCTCCCCTGCTTACTAACCTACAAGTTTATTACTGTTTTAAATAAACAGTAAGTCATGTTTCCTTTTTCATCACTAGTTTTTGGCTATTTTATATCAATTATGATGCACTGACTCATCCAATTACGCCCTTTATGGGTCAAACAGGCCACCATAAGAGACATGCAAACATAGCAAGCAGGTGTACTAGCTTACTTAGAAGCCTACCAACTATTGTCTTGTATATATAAGGATGCAAAGATTGTTAATCCTTCCTAACAAATGTACTTGAAGAGAAGTATTTATCTTACAAACCCATTAAAATCACCACATGAACAGAGTGAAATAACAGCGGAGGGCTGTAAGTCGCATTTCCGCTGATTTCCTGCATCATCATCATCTAGCTCGGAGGCAGCTGGATGATGCGGGATGCAGGACAACTTTCCTCCGAAAGTTTCGTTTCTTCCAGGACATCAGAGGAAATTCAGTCTTGGATCTGCTGCTTCTGTTTCAGTCAGTTTCGTTTCTAACGAGATGACGGAACTCGGAGGAGAAAAAGAAGACAGGCGTTCGTTGCTGTGATTGGACATCAGCAGCCTTTATATACAGCAGATTGATGCAGCATCACTACTTTCCCTGGCACTGATAGGACCCTGCACTGCTATGACTGAGGTACTGTGATTGTATTTATTTGTTTTATTGGCGTATTTAGGTAGGCTACTAGCTAAGTAATAACGAAAATCTTAAAAACAGAAATACACGCAAAAATGATTTTGCTATTTTAAACACTGTGATCACAGAATAGAGAAAATCTTTATTTGTTAATTTACTAACTTTAAAAAAAAATATTTTATACACTTTTGTCAAATTATATACAGATGATCTTATTTAGATCTGTGTTTAATTATATTTGCTGCTTTGTTGTTGTTTAATTCCAAAGTACAAATGCTTTGGAAGCAACAAAGTAAACAAAGAGGGCTCACAAGGACAATTTCAGTGTGCATCATCAACCACAGCCCTCATACTGTAGCTGTTTAGTCTGTTTGAGAGGTGGGTGAAGTAGCTAAATCATAAGATCATCTAGATTCAGGCTAAGTTACTTAAACACTTGAATTATTGATCATTTCCTTGTGCAATACACTGTTACTCAGCAAAATGATCAGAACAAAACAAGAAATAAAACCTTGAAGGACTCATAGTTCAAAGATTTGTTTCACATTTATATTTTCTTAGGTTTAAAGAGAGCACTGTAAACCTAATTTGTAAACTAAGCAAAAGGTTTGCATGTGTTTCTATATATTACTAATGTTAAACCTTTGCTATCATCACACAATTGTCTCAGTCATCTGATCCAGAGGAGTACAGTCTCCTTCCCCACATGGGTGTGGTTTACATCACACATTAAAAAGAATAAGCAAACAAAAGCATTCAATACTTGAAACAGAAATCAATCATCCTAATCCACATTCTACAACAATGCTGCATTTGTAGCTCTGTGCCTTATGGCCAAACTTCTCCACTTTGGTGGGGAAGACTGGCAGCTGTCCTGAATGTTTTGCTATTAATGCCATTAATCACCTTCCAGCTCATGGGTGCTACCTACTTCAGTAAGTACTGCAGAAGCGGTGTGTGTGTATTTGAGTTTTTTTATGCACTGCTTCTGCATTTTGATTTCATTTTTGTTAAATAAATAATGACACGGTGTAATATGTCACGTTTAGATGTTCATCTGATGTTTTATTGACCTATTTTTAAAACCCATTAAGCCCCTTAGTTCATGTGGTTTTTTTTTTATTACATCCAGATATATAAAACCTTAAAACTAAAAGTGTGACAGTAAGTTTGCACTGCTGTAACACATGTCACAATTTTCTGAATTTCTTACAGGAACCCGTTCTGGCATGGTGAATCTAAAGGCAAAGAAGAAAGTCGGGTGAATTGCTTTCTTTTTAATATACTGTATACAGTAGGAGGCAGTAACTGTTCTCCTACATGCTGAGTAGACATTATATTAATAGGATTTGGGTACTAATGCCATTTTTGATTCTGCTTAAAGATCAGATTCTTTATTGATATCATTACTAACTACTAGTCAGTTTCCTGTGGTCAAAATAAATTAGGGAATAAATATGTTTTCAGCATTAAAACAAATGTGTGGAATCCATACATGAAAGAAACATTTTGAAACCAGATGGCCAAAATTATTTTTATACTCGACTTTAGTGTCTCTTTTTAATTAAATTTAATTTTTGTCTAATTTCATAAAGATTATTATATTTAATTTAAAGTAAAGAACCTCATCTCTAACAATATCAGTCAAATAGTCAAATATGTGCATGTGCTTTGCTAACTTAGCTCTCAACCTTATCCTTACTAACATTGCATCAGCAGGACCAACATGGTTTTAATTTGCCTTCAGACTCTAGTTTCTTTCTGTTTAATGCTTTTACTTTGTTTAGGACTTCCTTCGGGCCCACAGCACCACCCATCATTGACTATCTGAAAGATATTCTACGGCGATATCCAGATGGTGGACAAATTTTGAAGGTTGGTGTAATGATGTAACAAAAACACACAACAGTTACTTTAGGTAATATTGGGCTGCTGTGCAAATAATAATAATAATAATAATAAACTGTAAATGAAAATAGAAAGTGATGGGTTTATGAGATTTACTACATTTTGCAGTTCTCACAAACATAAAAATGATTCACAATGGAACAACTGAAAACAAAGTAAAAATTTAAACTGAAACATTTTATTATTTCATGAAAAAAAATTGTCTCATTTTGGATTTGGTGAAATCAACATGGTTGAATAAGTTGGGACGGGGCAACATTTAATGAGGTTAACTGGTAAAAAGTCAGTAACATGATTGGACAGAGACTCTGAGTTTCTCCAAAGTTAAGGGGCAGAGGTTCACCGATCTGTAAAGAAAAAAAAATGTCTACAAGTTGTAGACATAGTGTCAGAATAATATTCCTCAATGCAAAATTGTGCAGATTGGAATAATTTCATCATCTTCTGTATATAGATTCAGAGAATCTGGAGAAATCTCTGTTTGCAAGAGATAAGGCCAAAAGTCAGTACCACAGCCACACAGGATTTTCAAGCCCTCAGGCAGCACTGCAAAACAGGCATGATTCTCTCGTGGAAACCACTGCATTAGCTCCAGAACACTTCCACAAATCACTGTTTGTGAACACAGGTCACAGTGCCATCCACAAATGTGGGTTAAAGCTGTAGCTTGCAAAGAAAAAGCCATATGTCAATACGATTCAGAAAGGCCACAATCTTCTCAGAGCTAAAGCTTGTTTAAAATAGACTGAAGAAAAGTGAAAACCTATTCTGTAGTCTAGAAAAAAAATCAAAATTGTATTTATTTTTTACAAACATAGACGGGTATACAACTGTTGCAAGAGCTTGTTCCACATAGCCGGCAATAAGTCGGAGTTGCTCCCAGAGGGTGATGGGCTCTGCCAGGGCTGCCCTTTGTCACCGATTCTGTTCATAATTTTTATGGACCAAAGTTCTAGGCCCTGCCAAGTGGCGGAAGGCTTTCACTTGGATGGTCTCAGAATCTCATCTCTGCTTTTTGCAGATGATGTGGTTCAGCTGGCTTCTTCGAGTGATGGCGTCCAGCTCGCAGCCAAGTGTGAAGCAGTGGGAATGAGAATCAGCACGTCCAAATCTGAGGTCATGGTTCTCAGTCAGAACAGGGTAGAGTGCCCGCTCCCAGGTCAGGACAGGGATGAGTTCCTGCCCCAAGTGGAGGAGTTTAAGTATCTCGGGGTCTTGTTCACGAGTGACGGGAGAAGGGAGCTGGAGATCGACAGACGGATTGGTCCTGTGGCTGCAGTGATTTGGATGCTGTACCAGTCCGTCATGGTGAAGAGAGAGCTGAGTGTAAAATCAAAGCTCACAATTTACCGGTTGATCTACGTCTCTACCCTCACCTATGGTCATGAACTGTGGGTAGTGATCCAAGATCGCGGATACAAGCGGCTGAAATGAGCTTCCGCCAAAGTGTGGCTGGCCTCTTCCTAAGAGATAGGGTGATAGGTTCAGCCGTCTGGGAGGGGCTCAGAGTAGAGCTGCTGCTCCTCCACATTGAAAGGTGCCAGTTGAGGTTGTTCAGGCATTTGACAAGGATGCCTCCTGGGCGCCTCATGGGTGAGGTGTCCTGGGCATGTCCCACCGGGAGGATGGATGGATGGATGGATGGATGGATGGATGGATGGATGGATGGCTCATCTGCCAGAGTGAATAGAAGAGGGCCCATATGGCATATTATCATCACTATGTATCTCTGATGGTATGGGGGTGCATTAGTGCCTATGGAATTCGCAGCTTGCATATCTAAAGGCACCATCAATGCTGAAAGGTATACACAGGTTTTAGAGCAAAATGTTCTCAATGAGGTAATTTCTTTTGCAGGGCAGGCCTTGAATATTTCAGAAAGATAATCCTAAACTGCGTACTGCATCTAGTACAACAGCATGTTTTCACAGTAGAAGAGTCCAGCTGCTGAACTCGCCTGCCTGCAGTATGGACCTTTCACCCATTAAAAACATTTGAAAGTGAACCTACACATTAATTGTGTGAACACAGAAGAACAAGAACAACAATTATTTCTACATTTAATGAAAATGTAATTTATTTCTACTTAACATTGTGACAAACCCAAAATATAAAACAATGAGCTTCATAATATGTACTGACTCTGTCCTTAGACCATCAGCTCAGATTAGAAAACGCTCTATTTAATTGGCAAAATGGAAACATGGATGCAAACTTCACTGGTTGGTGGAGGTGTAACTAAAATATGGTTGTAATTCACAGAAATCTCCCAGATTTTGTGCTGCTTGCAAATGATAAGGACCTGCAAATTTTTGCTTTTTTGCAACCGACCATACTGAACTGGCATTTTATCAGACAAAATATAAAAAATATAATGCAGTACAATTCATCAGTTTTACCACAGAGTTAAATTTACACAATTATTGACCATTTTTGAAGCTTAAAACATTTTTGCCATTGTATGCTAAAGAATAAGAATGACTACATCATATACTCTGACTGGACACTTTGGACTACAGTGTCCAGTGAGTCTGAGTTAGACTGAAACGGACCCTTTTTTTGTTTTTCCTCTGTAGACATACTTGCTGTGAGAAAGATCTACCAGCTTTCTGTGCAGAACTGTGTCAGTGGCAGCGTTGTACTGCCATTTTTTGCTCAAGGTTGTTTTTTTTGTAAACAGGAGCTGATTCAAAATGCAGATGATGCTCGAGCCACAGAAGTGGTTTTCATCCATGATGAGCGAAGCTATGGGACTGAAAGCCTTTGGACTGAAGAACTGGAGACATACCAAGGTATTCACTGAATAACAGAAATATATTTCACAAAAACTATTATTTATTTACATTTAAAAGTAATAAATAGAGCCAATACATCTCCAGTTAAGAATGTCTGTCCGGGTTTGCTGGGGACTTTTTGGTTTGTTTTTATTTAACATTCTGCTTCCTTTGGGGGTCACGTCGAAAAGTGGAGCTACTCACTGTGGCGATCCCTTGTGACTAAAGGAGCAGAATAAAAGTAGCAGGTTCTGCTTGTTTCAGTGTGTAATTTCTCCCAAAGTATAGTGTGTGGATGTTTTTCCTCATATTTTTCCACATTATCAAACATTTCCTAGGTGGCTGTTTTTAGAAAGCCCTATAAAACTGGATTCTGATTGTAGACTACATAAAATATGTGATGTCACATGCTGGGACTACAGTTGTGAATCCTAAGCTGTTGAATTTTGGCTGTCACCATCATTTTTATTCAAGCTATCCAAGGCCCTGGAAAAACTACATTTCCAACAACAACTGATTGGAAAAACAAGTACAAAAATTTTCTCATTTTATTTATTTATTTTCTATTGTATAATTTTTTAATAGTAGTAATAGTGGGTCTGCTTATATTCTTTCATGTCTCAGGTGGTGCATAACAGGACAGATTACATTTTCTTAGTCTATATTTTCTGTGCTTTCTTGGATATTTGTGCTTTCAGAGACCAACGTTATCACTGTCAATGTGCTTCACTTAAAGGCATTGGTCATATAAGAAAACATGAATAACCAATGTGCATTTACAGCATCATTAAATAATATAGCTCTTGCTTCCTAACAAATTCCCACACTCACTTAATTCCATGTTTGTCTGAAAGGCAGAGCCTTGCAAAGTAAAAACTACTTGTTAACAAGCTACTGGCACTGTAATTCACTATGATAATGAATGTTGACTAGTGAAAATCAAATGTACTCACTTAATTAAACAGCCAAATAGTTTTATATGTATGTTCATGCAGCCCTCACCCTTAACACAGTTTAAACTTGCACAAGGTTGTTGAGCATTTTGCTTTTGGAGCAAACCTCAACTGTTCATTCACAGCACTGCAGTTTTTAAAACTGGCTTCATTTTTCGACAATGGAGCTTTCAGCTTAATTATAATATGCAGATCAAGCGTGAAGATTTAGGATAGTCACTGTTAATATTGTCTCTAGTTACAGTTACACTCAAAGTGTTCTACTGAAAAGTGTCTCCTGTCTTCTGATTTCCTTTCTGGAAAAATCTCATTCAGTGCACGTTGGTATAGAGGTTCCAGAGAATGTGTCACTAACACATAGATACCTAAAGCATAAGCCTTGAGTTTGTTATGTTTTTACGAAGGTCCTGCTCTCTATGCCTACAACAATGCCGCATTCACTGATGAAGACTGGAAAGGAATTCAGATGGCTGGAAGGAGTGTCAAGCGTGATGACCCAAACAGAGTGGGAAGGTTTGGAATCGGCTTCAACTCTGTTTACCACATAACAGGTGAAACTATGTGTAGTTAGATCACAGCTATGAGTAGTAATTTTTGAAAAGATAAACAGTTAGCAGTAACATATTTTTACTTTGTCCACAGATGTGCCAAGTATATTCAGTTCAGAGCATCTTGGCATGATGGATCCCCAAGAAAAAGTATTTGGAGAGAGAAATGGAGGGTTTCGGTGGTCTTTGGATGATGCTGAACACCAAGAAGTTCTGTTGAATATGAGTGATCAGTTTCAACCATTTAGAGATATAGTCTCACTTGTATGTGAACATGGATGGTCAAAAGTTGTCATGGAGGATCAGCACTTCAGTGGGACAATTTTAGATTTCCTCTACGCAATGAAGCATCAGAGATTTCTGATAATCTGTATGACTCAGATAAAGTGGTTGAGCTTTTTGATAGCTTCATTGCAGATGCAGATTTGAGCCTCCTCTTCTTGAAAAATGTCACCTCCGTGTCCTTGTTACATATTAGTGAAGATGGAGCTGTTAACACCAGACTTGAAGTGAAATCTTCAGTCCCCACAGATGGTGTTTTGGAGCCAGAAGAGGAGTCAGTCACTGAGGGTCTAACAAGGTTCAAAGTTATAACTGTGAGTTCAGAAGACCAAAAAGAGACAAAGTGGCTTCTGACAACATGTACCATGAAAGAGGGCGTTGCAGAAGATCTCGATTTGCTTACAAAGAAGTTGAGCTTTTTACCTCAAGTTGACCTGGCATTCCCCTGTGGTGAGAAGAGAGACTGTAGCCAGAGCAGACTGAGCTGCTTTCTCCCCCTTCCAAACAATGAATCCAATAAGACAGGACTCCCAGTTTATGTCAATGCATGCTTTGGCCTCACAGACAATAGAAGACACATCAAATGGCAAGAGGAAGACCAGAGACATGATGAACATGCATTGTGGAATGAAATGCTGATGAAGAAGGTGTTTCCACAAGCATACATCAAGATCATTCAAGATGCCATTAAACTTGCCCAAAAATCTATCCTCCCTGTTTCCTCTGTGTACAATCTGTGGCCAGATCTCACTCAGATACAACACAAAGACAAATGGCATGCTCTCACTCTGGATGTTTTTCATCACTTATTCAGACAGAACGTGGCCATCCTCTCTCTTGCTAAAGATGAAAGACAGTTTATCTCTCCATCAGAAGCTGTTTTCCCCTGCAATGGCCCAACAAGCACCAACATATTGTCTGCCATTAAAAGGGCTTTAGTGTCATGTGGAGAAAATCTTGTCACTTTACCAGCTAGTGTTGCGAATGCTATAAATGAGGCCTACCCAAACCCTACTACCCTAAAACATGTGACTCCAGCATTCCTCAGGGACATTCTCCACAGGACCGGTGTGGATAACATCACCAAAGATGACAAACTCAGTCTTTTGGAGTACATTTTGGGTGATAAACAATACAAAGAACTTGAGGGTCTTCACCTCCTTCCACTCAGTGATGGCTCTTTCAGATCTTTCACATACAGAGAGGAAGACACTGCTTTGATTGACAGCCATGAATTTCCAAGGTAGGGTTTCCATACATCTATCAATATTTAAAATAAATGTTATATTCATTATGACTAAAGTTGCCATTTTATGTGTTATTCACATAATGATTGTAACTGAATATTTGGAAGGTTCAGGAATATTTCTATACTGAATGAACTCTTAACAGTTTGATCGACAGAATCCATTACACTTTTTTATAGAGTCTTGCTGCCATTCTGTAAACCCTTCTTCATCCCACATGATCTGACTCCAGCCTGCAGTGCCCATCTGAAAGAACTGGCCAGAAGAAGTAAGTCAAAGTAATTTTAAAGAATGCAGAGTCATTTGTACACAGCTACACATTTTAGCACACACATTTATTCTTATCTTTTAAAAAAAATCTTTTTGATCTGCTCTTCAGATTTCTTCAAGGTCACCAACATTGATGCATCCCATGTGGCTGAATATGCAAGACGATATTTGCCACCAGACTGGAAGCAGACAGGGAAGAACCTTGTTACATGGGACAACAACAACTGTCAGCATCCACCTTTAGACTGGTTCCAAGAATTCTGGAGGTTTCTCAACAGTCATTTTAACGAGTTAAGTCCTTTCACTGACATACCTCTAATACCAGTTAGTCCTCTGTCTGGCAGTCAGACTGTATCAGTAGCAAAACTACAGCAGAGCACAACCCTGATCTTCAGAAAAGTAAACAGCTGAATTTGCCAGACGGAATAGCTCAGCTGGTGAACAAAGTTGGTGGCACAGTGGTGAGAGGAAATGAGTGGCTCAAGCATGAAGACCTTGACTCGTACGTGCTGTGCCCATCTCCAAGGAGTGTTTTGAAGGTCTTGATGAATTTAGATTTCCAGTATCTTGTCACAGAACTCACATCTGCCTCTCACACAGCACGCAATGAACTAAAAGATTATCTTTCTTATCTGGATTCTCTCTCAAAAACAGAGAAAGATTTTCTGTTGAAGTTGCCTTTGTTTCAAACCATGAAAGGATTCAGTGTTGCAGCTCAATCAAAACAAGCTGTGCTTCTGATCTCAGGCCTAACAGTACCAACAGAGCTCCCTATGCCTGATTCCATAATCCAGTGTTCTACTGAGACTGACCGCAGACTGTTACAGCTGCTCAAAGTTCATCTCTTGGACACCGCCGAAGCAGCCAATGTTCTTGTTGACAGCATAAGGAAAGGCGCTTGTAGCAGTGACAACACTAACAAAACAATGACTTGGGTTTTACAGCATGGTAAGGTGCTTTTCTCACAAAACGAATCCCTGAAATGTAGCTGTAAGGACTTGAGCTTCATTGAAATGAATGGACAGCTGAAAAAGGCATCTGACTTTTTGATCCAAGAATTCAGACTTTTAAAGTCATCTTTGAGTCAGACTTCTTTCCACCGCCTTCATACACTCATTCACTGCAGATGCTGGAAAGCTTAACAGAAATCGGATTACTGAATAAAGAGATGGATTTCTCACCTGAACATTTGCTACATGCTGCCACCCTGACTGACAAACTGTGTGTGAACTCACAAACTGAGGCTCTGAGAAGAGCTCAGGTTCTGTTGGAAATGTTGGAAAGTAATGATTTACTGTCAAGTTTTCTCACAGACAGCTTCATTGCCTCAAAATGTTAAAATGGGTCCCATGTGAACAACCTGGAAGTGAGAAACAATTCAGTGATAAATCTCAGAAGTATTGTTTGTTTTGCCCAAATGAAATAAGACATTCTGTGTATAAGGACATTGTTGGACATGTGGTGCCTCTGGTAGGGAAGCTCAGTGACAGAGTTAGCAACAGCCTTGGTCTCAAAGACCTACCACCACCTGAAAAAGTGATTGAGAATCTGTCAGTCTTGAAATCAAAAGCACTGGAAATGGTTAATCCTGACACAGATGTAGACTTCAAAAGACAGCTGCACAGCATTTACAAACACATGCAAGACAATGTCTCTGTATTTGTTACAATGATGAGCAAGGAGACATGTTGGGTATGGACTCACAACCACTTTGTTGCACCCCAGGATCTGGTTCTTGAATACCCAAATAATCTAGATCTGAGTTCTTACATTGGGAAGGTGCCAAGTGAGTTTTTGCCGTACAAAACATTGTTCCAGAGGTTTGGCCTGAGAAAAGTACTTTCCAGTGAAGACATTTTGGGCATTCTGTACTCCATCCAGGAAATGATTGAAGCAAGACAACCGCCATTTGCAAGTTCCTCTGAGGTCAAAGTGTCAATAGAAATTCTCAACTGGCTCTGGAAAGAGAAGAAGACAGTTCAGGATGACATCCCAGTGCCAGTCATTGCTGAGGGAGGAAAATTTACCCTTAAACCACGATCAACAGCTCTTTTCTGTGATGTAAGCAAAAATGGACTGAAAGAACTAAACTGCAGAGAAGAGGAAATTTATGTCATACATGAGGAAATCCAAAAGCAGCGGCTGAATGGCTTGAAATTCGTTTTCTCAGTACCCACATCCTTGATCCAGAGGAGATAGGAATAGAGCAGTGTGGACAATCTGAACCAATAACAATGAGGATAAAAAACATTCTTAAAGAGTACGATGAAGACAGTGACATCTTCAAAGAGCTCATCCAGAATGCAGAGGATGCTGGGGCAGATGTTGCAAGTTCTTGGTGGATTTCAGAGTACACAGAGATGCCCTGAAAGCCTGATTGACCCTGACATGGCTCTTTGTCAGGGACCTTGTCTTTGGGCTTTCAATAATGAGCAGTTTACAGCAGAGGATTGGAAAATATTGTCAGAGTTGGCTCAGCCTCAAAGGAAAACAAAGCAGAAAAAATTGGAAAGTTTGGACTTGGATTCAACACTGTGTATCATGTGACAGATGTCCCCTCCATCCTTAGTGGCAACACTCTTCTCATACTTGATCCAAATGTTACTCATCTCACAAAGCATATTAAACACAAAACAAATCCTGGAATCAAGCTGGATCTCTCTCAACAGCGACTCTTTCATTGTTTTCCTGGTCAGTTTGGATCATATGAAACATTTTGACTGTAATTTTACCAGAAAAAGTCCTCCTGAACCCTATCCAGGCACTCTGATCAAACTACCTTTCCGAAGTGAAGAAGAGGCTGCCAAATCAGAAATAAACCCAAAAGTGTATCAAAAACACAATATCCTTGATTTTCAACATCTCTTTTCTAAGAATTCACAAACCATCTGCTTTTTTTAAAGAACATCATTACATTATCCCTCCAAAATATCCCCACAATGGATCAACTCCACCAAGAGATAATGAAATAGAGACCATCTTCTCTGTGTCCAAAACCACTGTGAGTGCAATGGAGATTCCTGATGACACCAGTGTGTCCAAGCAACGTCACGCTGAGAAATCACTGATGAAACTTGATGGTAAATGCAAAGAGGTGATCAATTGCTGCAAAATCAGCATTGTGAAAATATCCAGTCAGCTGTCTAATGAAACTAAACTTCAGTTCTGGCTCCTGTACAACTGCTTTGGGACAGATGAGTCTTTAAAATGGCCCTTCACAAAAACAAGCAGGCCAGTTTCTCTTTGCCCATTGGAGGATTGCTGTGCCTTTGCAAATGATCCAGAAACTGGAAAATTCACCACATTACAAACAGATCTTGTTGGACAGGCCTTTTGCTTCCTTCCTCTTCCCATTCACACAGGTCTTCCTGTCAATGTAAATGGCACATTTGCAGTGACAAGCAACCGAAAAGCTCTGTGGGAAACTGGAGTGAAAAGTGACTGGAACAAAGCTCTCCTTCAGGATCCAGTAGTGACAGCATATGTTACTGTACTCAAGGCACTAAAGAAAATGTCAGAAGATAAGCAGCTGGTGAGTTACTGTTATCACAGTTTTTGGCCTGATAGAGAGAAAGTGACTGAACTTTCAAGCCTTAGTGGATGCACTTTACTCACCATTGTTGATGACTCTGTTGTCCAGAGCTCTTTAGTGATGGAGAACAATGGTTCTCAATGAACAATGCCATATTTCTACATGAGAGCATTGAAAATGATAAAAAGATTGGTGACCTTGCAGTTCAAGTTTGCAGGAATATGCCAAAGACCCAACCTGTGTTCCTCTTCCACTGTGGCTGAGAAATAGCTTCAAACAGGCTGGCCTGAAAAGGTTTTACAAAACAGGACATGGAACTGGGAGAAGTTCTACAGAGAAGCAGTGTTCAGTAACCTAACTCAATGGACTCGAAGAGTAGAGATACCCTTGTGCTGCATGCTATTGACCTCATATCAAAGAAATTGACAGTCTGCTGCTCTGCTATGCATGCATACCCACAAAGGGTGGACAGCTCCAACATGTCAGGAACTTGTGAATCCTACAGGGAAAGTGGCCTGTCTTTTGAACCAAAAGAGGGACGCTTGCTTGGTGGATCCGAAAATGACTTCAGATCTCAAAAAGGATTCAGCGTTTGTTGGAACTCGGTATGGCAAATGATCATCTCCCATTGGAAGATATCACAGAGAAAGCAGGCACAATTGATAAAACCTGGAGCATTGACAAAAGAAAGCATTTGTCCACTTGAAGTGCCTTTTTGAACTGCATGAAAAATCACATTTATGATGAAG